>NC_035433.2:74455668-74493168 GCF_002127325.2 Helianthus annuus
TTTTTGATTGGTACCGCAGTGGCCCTTTGGTTGGGTATTGGTGCAACATTACCTATTGATAAATCCCTAACTTTAGGTCTTTTTTAAATTGATTCAATTGTGAAATAAAATATCACGACGTATGTATCTAGGGAACAGTCGCTTCAAAGTGAATTCTCCCTAGATACATCTATTCAATTAAATTATGAATCTATGCTGATTCCGAATATATGAATTGTCCTAAAGATTCAAAATCGATTTTCGGCCCTTTTCTAAAAAAAAAAGAGAAAAAATCCATTGGATTGTTTACAATAATATTTATTGAAATTTTAGTCAATATGTTTATCTGTTATAAAACTTGCAAACAACTGTTTGATATATAAATGAATGTTTATGTTAGAAAAATGATATAAAAATAAACAAAATGGTAAAATAAAATCTTAAATAAAGCCCAAAAAGGTAAATGGGAATAAAGAAACTAAAACAATGAATCAGTGTGTACTACAAGTTGTTTGAAAGGAGTTCGTCCCACATCGACTCAGAGATAAACTTGTGGCTAGTTTTTAGAGCCCAGGTGAGGAGTGGTAATTTTCCCTTAGGATGACACGCACAAATCGAGAAATGGTCCAAATTTTTTTCCCTCGTTTCGTACTTCATCGACTACTCAGTTCGTCCGACGTGTGACTTCTCTGGTAGTCTTCGCCGTGAAACCTTCAAAATCTATCTTTTTTTTTGGCCAGCAAAAGAGAATCCATTAAAACCAAAAACTCCAACCCTCAAGCAAGCTGCTATTGCCAAACAAGGCCTAAACAAAAAAAGACAGAACCATACAGAGGCTAAACAAATTGGAAATCTTCAAAATTACTCCACTTATCCATGTCCCGGCCAACGATTTTTGTTCTTTTTTCCATCCACAAGTATGTTTCGGCTTTGATCTCCTCTATCACCACAGTTGTTATCACAGTTGTTGAGAGATTTTTAGCATTAAAAACCTTTTCATTCCTTCTGCGCCAAATGCTCCAAACCGTAAGCGTCATGAGGGCGATAGCATAGATAACCTTCAAAAAATCTTCTCATCCTTATCGATGTCTAGGAAATGATTTAATATCTGTTTCACCATGTCAAAGCTGTCCGGAACTGTAACTTGTGAAACTTGTGGCCTTCGAACCCAACCCTAATCCCGAACCCTTTGATCATGTTGTTGCTAAACAATAGCGACACTTTTTATTAATTCAGAAACGTGAAACTGGATACATCAGAAGGAAAGATAACAAGGACTATTTATACTAACCTATTTGACTACTAGATAAACTAGGACTCCTAATTTGAACAGAACTCGAATTACATGTGAACCAAGAAAAACAATTATTTAATTAAACTACTTAATCAAAATTAATTAACTTGCCCTTGAACTTTTGTAGATCTCCTCCTACCACCCCTCGAGACCACCGTACCACCCTTCGTTCAACATTGCTTCTCGATTTCAATACTCCCTCTCAATGTTGACACACTTCATGTTCATTCCTTCACAGAATTCTTTGAGCTTCACACTTGGTAAACTCTTGGTAAAAACATCAGCCACTTGTTCATGTGTATTAACATACTTCAAGTCAATCTTTCCTTCCAACACCTTCTCACGAATAAAATGATAATGCACTTCAATGTGTTTCGACCTCGCGTGAAACATTGGATTCTCAGCTAAGTGAATGGAAGACATATTATCGCTGAACAAAACTACTTTCTCATTAACTGATTGCTTCAGTTCACCAAGTAACAATTGCAGCCAAACAATCTCTTGAGCTGCCACAGTGGCCACCCGATACTCCGCTTCGGTTGTAGACAACGAAATAGTTGGTTGCCTTTTACTACACCACGTTATTACTCCTCGGCCTAACTTAAACACGTACCCGGTAGTCGACCTCCTTGTGTCCAAGGCTCCCGCGTAATCCGAGTCACAATATCCCACCAAATCCAGCTTCACTTCTCGATCAAATTTAATTCCAAATCCAAGAGTCGTTTTCACATACCTCATAACTCTTCTGACTGCATCAAGATGTGGTTTCCTGGGATTTTGCATGTATCGGCTCAGCACTCCTACTTCAAATGCTATATCCTGCCTTGTTAACGTTAAATATATTAGGCTTCCCACAATTTTCCGGTACATTGTAGGATCTTCTAGCTCCTTCCCTTTGTCAGCACAAAGTTTAGCCGTGACATCCATAGGTGTGTTAATCGGCTTGCAGTCTAACATGCCGAAACGAGTTAATAAATCAATACAATACTTTTGTTGGTGTAGGATTAAAGCTCTCTCTTCATACTTAATCTCTAAGCCCAAGAAATGACTTAGTCTTCCAATATCTTTCATATGAAATATAACACACACGTTACGCTTAAGTTGCTCATCCCTTTTTTGTCGTCTCCGGTTATTATTAGATCATCTACATATACTAAGACCACTACCAACTTAGAACCAGACATCCTTATGAACAAACTCGCATCCGCCTTTGACATCTCGAAATCATTGTGTTGCAAGAACTCGCTCATCTTACCAAACCATGCCCGTGGAGATTGCTTTTTGTAACTTACAAACATAATTTGGATGCTCGTTGTTTACAAACCCCTCGGGTTGCACCATGTGAATCGTATGATCGAGATCCCCATAAAGAAACGCATTCTTTACGTCCATTTGATGTAGATCCCAATTTTTTTTCCCGCTGCAACTGCTATTACCACTCGAACTGTTGTGAGTTTTGCTATCGGACTGAACGTATCTTCGTAATCGACTCCATACTGTTGAGAAAAGCCTCGAGCGACTAATCTTGCTTTGTATCGATCTATTGAACCGTCTGCCTTTCTTTTTATTCTGAACACCCACTTACACGTTATCGGTTTTACCTCAGCAGGCTTTCGCACTAGAACCCAAGTTTCATTCTTCATCATTGCACTTATCTCTTCTTGCATGGCATTACACCACTCAAATTTCTTGCATGCAACGCTATAGCTTTCGGGTTCTGATCCTCCTTCTTCAGTCATTGCTACATTAACTATGTACTTGGCATTTGGTCTTCGCATGCGTGTAGATCTCCTTGGCTCAATGTCTGGACTGTTTACATCCAGACCCTCGCTCCTTCCGGTTGACCCGGTTACCCATGGCTGCTGGCGAGTTCTCGGTTCTAAACAAGGACTTGCTTCTATACTTGACCCTTCCTTACCGACTTCAATAGTTGGATTATCATCATCAAAAACTAGATTAATCATGGAGCTTTCTAGTTTTTCTTTAATGAAGTTAGTATCTGGTAGCACTTCTTTTTCTTCAGACCACCATGATGAGTTCTCATCAAACACTACGTTACGTGACACGTAGCATCGATTTGTCGTAGGGTCACAACAACGCCATCCTTTTCGTACTGGGTCATAACCAACAAATATGCACCGGATTGCTTTCTTCTCCATTTTATCACGTAAATGATTCGGTACGAACACATAGCATACACACCTGAATACCTGAAGATAAGATACACTAGGCTTCATCTTCAACGACTTTTTAAACCGAGATTTATACTCTTGGTCTTGTTGTGGTAACCTATTAATAACATATGCCGACGTTCTCATTGCTTCTGCCCAAAACCTCCCGGGAACATTCTTCGCATGAATTATACTTCTACATGTTTCAGCTAAGTGCCTATTTTTCCTTTCGGATACGCCATTCTGTTGCGGCGTATTAGGGCACGTTAACTGTCTTCGAATTTTGTGTTCTCTTAGGTATTTATCAAAATTGTGTGCTAAATACTCCCCTCCATTATTGGATCGTAGACACTGGATTTTATTACCCGTTTGTCGCTCGGCTTCTGCTTGGAATAACTTGAATTTTTCAAAAACTTCGGACTTTTCTTTCATAAAGTCTATCCAAACATATCTTGAAAAAATCATCTATAAAGGTTAACATATACTTTAAACCTTTATTTGAGGGATGTTTTACTGGCCCGAACACATCTGAATGTACACTCGGGTTTTGAATTTTGATCTTTCATACAGCAACTGATGAGCTTTCCCGTATTGACACCCGGCACAAACCGTTTCTTTGGAGATCTCGAACTTGGGCAGACCTTTAACTAACTCCCTTTTCATCATCAGTTCCAATTTATCAAAGCCGACATGGCTCAATCTTGCATGCCATAGATCAGCGGTTTGGTTCTCTCTTGTTTTGTCCATATAAGCAGACTTGACAGACAAAACATAAACCGTATTAGTTCGCTTTCCTTGGAGTATAGGAGTAGATTTGGTTTCAAATTTATCAAAAATAAACACTTCGTTTGGAGTGAAAAGAACGTGTTTACCTGTTGAAGTAATTTGAGGCACAGAGAACAAATTCTTCTTTACACCCCAAACATGGAATACGTCTTGCATCACAAAGTCTTTTTGATTTCCTTCCGTAGGGAACTGAACTTCTCCTATGTTTGCAATTGAATGTTTTGAGTTATCTACGATGACTACAACATGATTCCCGGTGTACTTCTTGCATTTGCTCAACTTTTCTTTTTCGCGGGTTAGATGATTCGAACATCCCGAATCGACTATCCAATCACCAAGTTTATTTGATTTTAGTTTCGTTGTTACCGTGAGTGCCGATACCTCTTCTAGTTGTGCAACTTGAGCCTCTACATCCCATGGTTCTTCAGTAGTTGCTGCGTTCCATTTAGCTTTCGGTTGGGTACAATCTTTAGCCATATGCTCACGAATCCCGCAATTGTAACATTTAAACGGAAACCTTCGATTCTTTCTGTTCTTTCCCTTCTTCTCAGACTCGGTTTCACTATGATGAGTCGACTTGCCTTTTCGATCATCAGTTTTCTTCCCTCGGTCTTGTCCTCGGTACTTGTTTTGCCATGGCTTGCCTTGGTTTTGATTCTTAGACTTTTCAACAAACAAAACCTTGTCTTCTACACTTTTTATGGACGCTCCATTGAACTGAGCAAGAAGAGCTTCTTGCCCGGATAATAAGTTTTCAAACTCTCCCAAGGTTGGTTGCGTGGGCCATCCTTGTACTGCAGCCACGAAACTATGGAATTCGGGTTTAAGACCGTGAATGATGATCCTCTTCATTCGGGCTTCACCAATCTTTCCTTGAGGATCCAGTTCTCCTATTTCTCGATACAGTGTCTTTGCCTTATGGAAGTATTGTGGAATTGTCATCTCCTTTTGACTTAAAGATAACAGTTCGTTTTCAAGTAATTGTAGTCGGGTGTCGTTTTGTTTTGAATACAACTTTGTAAGGCAGTCCCAAACCTGTTTTGGAGTTTCTAGATCAAGAAAGTGTTCCGGTATTTCTTCTTCTACTGTAGTTTTCAGCAGAAACATCGCCCTTCCGGTCTTGATTTTCCACTTGCCAATCGCTCCTCCTGTATCGTTCCTTGGTAGCGTGGTTTCTGATCCGTTCGTCACGTCCCAAAGATCTTGTCCCTGGAGGTATGACATAATACATGTCGACCAGGTGTTGTAGTTGGACTGATTCAGTTTCTTTAGCCCACCAAGCACCTGAACTTCAGCCATCTGAATCACGTACAGGTCTTCTTCCTTTGATTACTTTTTGAGTGGTTTCAGGTATTCCTTCTGATCGACAAACTGGTTGCCGACTTCCCTTCACACGAGCCTATAATCGGTTTCAATAGGCTCTGATACCACTTTGTGAAACTTGTGGCCTTCGAACCCAACCCTAATCCCGAACCCTTTGATCGTGTTGTTGCTAAACAATAGCGACACTTTTTATTAATTCAGAAACGTGAAACTGGATACATCAGAAGGAAAGAAAACAAGGACTATTTATACTAACCTGTTTGACTACTAGATAAACTAGGACTCCTAATTTGAACAGAACTCAAATTACGTGTGAACCAAGAAAAACAATTATTTAATTAAACTACTTAATCAAAATTAATTAACTAGCCCTTGAACTTTTGTAGATCTCCTCCTACCACCCCTCGAGACCACCATACCACCCTACGTTCAACATTGCTTCTCGATTTCAATATAACTTTGGTCTAGACACATATGAACCACCAAACAGTTTTGGCGTAGAGGCAGCCCACTAACAGATGATCTACTGTTTCCTCGCAGACTCCGCACATTGGGCACTTCAAAATCTATATCTAATCGACTAATCTGTACGCAAGCACATAAGATCAGATGTCTATACTTTTGATTAGTAGTTCATTTTTCCGCTTCTTTTGTTAACTCAAATTGGGGCATTTGAAAAACTTTGAGTCTGCAAATTTGTGAAATTGATTATGTTATAAGGTTGTCCTTATAAATGTGGTTAGTTATTTGGCGCATTAATTTCAAATGTGATGTTTATTTGATGAAATTATTTCACAATTTCTTAATGAACAAAAATAACTTACAATCAATTTCAGGCTCTTTACAATTGTAACTGATTAATCTTCTCAGTTCTCATGAATCTTTGTGTAATCCCCTTTTCTGGTTCCAAATATATAAATTTTAAGTGGTTGCCTAGTTTATCTAAATGAATCCTGTCAAATATTAGCTTATGTTTGTTTTTTAACAGCAAAAAAACATCTTTATATGTTCCTGCCCGGGATCGAACCGGAGACCTTTTGCGTGTAAAGCAAACATGATAACCACTACACCACAGAAACATCTTACGACAAGTTATTTTTGTGAAACATTAATTTGTTACAGAGTTTGTGAGGCTATCGTTACAAATCTTATGTTATCTCAAATCATGATGTTTTTTGTAGCTTTAATTCTTAGTTTCTTTTTAGTCAATTAAGTTATGTAGTAGTGGGTTGTTTCAATAGGTTTGAATCTGCATTTTAGTTCTATATATATTTACTTTGTACGTATTATTTGGCATGAATGAAACGATGAATTGAGTCCCTTCCAAAAGTCCCTAAATTCTTTCAAACTTCTATCTATTTTATTTGGATCAATTGGTTAACAATTAGGTTCGTAATAAACACCAAGATACTAAGGAAATAAAATCAATCATTCATTTCCTTAAAAAATAAAACAAGTACATAAAAAGTTAAAATGAAACTTGCATGGCGTAGGTAGTGGCGGTTTGAAACTTCGAACATAGGGTTGCATGTGATTGTTATTCGAAAGCAGGGCTGCAAAGAAGAAGGTTAAGGCCTAAGGATGTAGGGCGACTGTCAAAGTACTGAGTGCAATGATATGGTGAGAACATATGTTTTATAACCTACATACATCATGATTTATGGGTTGGGTAAATAGAAAGGTTGTTTCCAATGAGAGTCATGAGACCCCTGGCTTCAGAATTCTATTCTATTGTATCCAGGTAGCATAGTGTGTGATTTAGGGAATCACCAACATCAAAAACAAAAAGTTCTAAAAATGGTAGTATTTTGTGTGTAGATTTTCGTAGATACAACACTTCTAGTTAGTTCATACACTTTTGTCAAAACGGCGAGTTCGTAATGGGTGAAAGCAGGTTAAAACGGGTCAGGTGTGCTGATTAATGCAATAATTTTCTTGTAATAAACATTATACGTTCAGTGTGAATACAAAATTATGTCTTAACAGAAACAAATTGATGTTGATAGAATTGAGAGAACTTGCCCTCTTCTCATTGATAATCACAATATATAAGAATACAAGAGTATCTCCTATTTTTAGGGAGAGATATACATCCATTTATAAGATATCTACATTCCTATTTTATATTATCTATTACACATGGCAGTCGAAGCGAGAGGAGGCCGAATGCTTAGACTAGAACGGAAGTCGTCAAATAGGACCTTGGGTAATCCTTTTGTGAGTATATCTGCAACCTGAGATCGGGCTGGAATATGAAGGACTCAAATTGCACCGCGTTGAACAAGTTCACGCACAAAATGAATATCCAACTCTATGTGTTTTGTACGTTAATGTTGGACAGGATTACCCGATAAGTAGATAGCACTAATATTGTCACAATAGACCAAACTTGCATTAGCAACAGGATCCTGCCTGACTCAGTTCGTCCCACATCGGCTGAAAGATGAAGCTGTGGATAGTATGTATAGCCTGGGTGAGGAACGTTAATCGTCCCTTCGGGGACATCCGATAAAATTGGAACGATACAGAGAAGATTAGCATGGCCCCTGCGCAAGTATGACGCACAAATCGAGAAATGGTCCAAATTTTTTTCCCAATCGTTTTTTTTGCGTACTTATTTTATTCTCGCATTTCATCGTCGTGTTTCCATCAACACTGTTGTGAGCTAACTATTTCTACATGAGTTCATGGATCCAGCATTCTAATTGATCAGTATGGCCTGGCTTCTCCAGTCGTCGTCTTCGCCAAAACGTTAATTTCAAAATGAGATATTCAAAATCTGTATCTAATCACATAAGATCAGATGTCTGCATATTTTTTGTCTAGTAGTTTGTTTTTCTGCTTCTGTAGTTAAATTGGTGGGTTAGCTTTTCTTATATATTCTTACATAGTTTGTTTTTCTGCTTCTGTAGTTAAAAAACAATTATATATTCTTGCCCGGGATCGAACCGGAGACCTTTTGCGCGTAAGGCAAACGTGATAACCACTACACCAAAAAAACATATGTTAACTGGTAGCTAAAGTAATCTCAGATCATGACAAATTTAACTATGTATGTTGGCGAAATACCATAGAAGCAACCATGGTTTTATTTTGAGGAGGTATTCATAAAAAATTAATAGTTACAGGTGTGTAAAATCTATGTGGATCAAATACCTTTATTGCGATTTTCGTGGTGCAAATAGATATATAAAGTAACATTTCTTCAACCTTCATTTTATATGTGCATGTAAGTGTGATTTTCAGATTACTGACTAACGCCTGGTTTGGTCTTTGGCAAGGGCATGCATTTGATTGGTCCACTACAAATAGTGCAAGGTGCAAAAATACATTAGTTTTAAAACATGTCCCTCAATTGGTTTATCTCGCAAATTTATGGCTGTCGATAGTAGTGGTTTCTTTTTTCAAGCGACGTGATGCATGGTGTACTTTGGATTTCAAGTGGCTTTTTGCTTAGGTATATGCTTCGTCAAATTGCATAACTTGTATACAAGCCTCGTCTAAGCATCTACATAGATGATGATTCGTGAATTTATAATCAAGATGTAAGATCCAAAATTTCGAATGTGCGACAAAAATAATGTATACAAAATATGCTGACACGTATGTATTTATATGAAACCAACTATGATAACAGATGTATATGTCAAAAACCCAACAATGTATACAAACTACACGTCTGCATTTCATGCAAGTTATAAAGTAATTTACGAACGAAATAAGACATATAATGTGTGATTTCAAATACCAACTACTAATTAGAATCTACATGTATGTATATCTCAAAATGTAGAAACTGCGCTCCCAACCCATGCAAGCTGACTTGATCCATACTAAAAAGATTACTCAAAATGTTATTGAAACACCTTTTGGTTGATTTTTTTTTAGAATTTGGTTTATTTTGGCTTTTGGTATATCTAACTACGCATCAGATGTTTGGTGCGTGTTGGGTCGAATGAAATATCTATTGTGGTGCGGGTTGGGTCGAATGAAATATCTATTGTACAAATGATTATGATTTTTTTTGAAGTAAATGATTTAGAAGATTTAATGCTTTGAAACTACACTTTTGTACAACTTAATTTGAACTCATTTTTGTTTACCCTTTTTATTTTGGTTCTATTGGTTTGAGCCGTTAGATAAAACATAAGCCAAGTGTTCTAGTAGACCAAAGTGTTGGGAAGTTGTCGCAACTAGATTACTAAAACGGAAACAAGTCTACTGGTTCAAACGGGTTGAACGTAGACCAAAGTGTATCTATACGCATAAACCTCCTAGTTCTATTTATTTAAAAGATTGTATTATTAGTGTAATAGTAATAGTGTATTGTAATTATACTTGACACAACATGTTTCATTTAGCACTCGTTCGACCAAAAACTCACCCTAAACTATTCGGTCTCAACTCAAACATTATCTAAAGTTATTAGCTTTTGTGTTTCACCAAATGAATTGTACTGCAATTTCACCCAATTATATGTTGCACCATCATGCTCAAATTTACAAGCTGGAACTTAAAATAATAAGTCATAACAATAATCACACAATGTATATGCATGAAGCACCAGTGGTCTAGTGGTAGAATAGTACCCTGCCACGGTACAGACCCGGGTTCGATTCCCGGCTGGTGCATCTTTTCATTTCAATGAAGAAACCGCGCTCATTGTGATGTTGGTTCATCACACCTGTTCGATTATTCGAAACATTTAAAGCGCATCTGAGCATTTACTTTTTATACGATGATGCAAAGAGCATATTTATGTCTTAATAATAACAAATCTAGTAGCCATAGTAATCTCAAATCAATGATGTTTTGGTGACCAAGAAATTAGTAGCATAGATGATATTATTATGCTATAGTTTTGACTTTTGAGCATTAAACTGTTCTGTTAGTAATTTAGTTTCTGTAGTTATATATTGCATTGGTTGCACAGAAGTGTTTATAGGTCAGTGTAACACGGTGGATCAATTTCAACATATATTAGGATTATGATTTGACCCATTTTTAATTGTGCTATTTGCAGAATTTAAACATGTCTTTTCTACATTTAATTGTAAGAATTTTGGATTTGATTACTGATGTGTGCCTTATTCGGTCAACCCATGAAGTACCCACGAAGTCCATGCATCTGCATTGCAATTAGTTTGTTTCCTTTGTGCTGCATGTTTTTAGTTATGGTAGTATTGGTTACTTATATTTAGGGCTATATAAAGCCATTTATGTTTCTAAGTTTTTATGATGAATGAAGAAATGAATTAGTCACTTCCAAAAGTCTTGTTTTCTCTCAAGGTCTTATCTATTTTATTTGGATCATTTGATTACGATTTGGAATTATGAGAAAAACAAGTGATTTCTGAACCTTTGAGTTAGGCAATTGCGCTAACATTAAAAACAAATAGTGCTAAAAATGGTAGTATTTTGTGTATAGATTTTCGTAAATACAAAACTTCTAGTTAGTTCATACCCTTTTGTCAAAATGGCGAGTTCGTAATGGGTGAAAGCAGGTTAAAATGGGTCAAGCGTGCTGATTACTGCAATAATTTTCTTGTAACATTATGTGTTCAGTGTGATTACAAAATTATGTCTTCACAGAAACAAATGGATGTTTTTTACTAGTGTTATTAAGTGCTTCTGGTGATTTTCAACCCATTTGACCCGTTCATTTTTCTTCACGTTGCTTTATGCCTTTAACTAGATTGGAAATTGATTTAGCGTCTTATTTTGATAATATTGTCTTTATAGTTATTGTAATGCACTAATTCTTTACTTGAAAAAATTAAGTAATGTTAGTACAACTACAATCGATAACCCGGTCTTTATAGTTATTGTAATGCACTAATTCTTTACTTGAAAAAATTAAGTAATGTTGGTACAACTACAATCGATAACCCGAGCATGACGTATGTAACGCATAACACACTTATTTGAAGTGTTCAGATTGGTTGATGGGTTGTAAATATGTTGATAAGGCATCCAACTATGCATCAATTCATATCTTTGAGAACTGTATTGAATCTGGGTGGAATCCCTTTTTCTGGATCTTATGATGGTTTATTTGAATGAATCCGGTTAGCTTTTTTTAACAACAAAAAGACATATTTTATATGTTCCTGCTCGGGATCGAACCGGAGACCTTTTGCGTGTAAAGCAAACGTGATAACCACTACACCACAGAAACATCTTATGTCTGTTATTAGCTGATGAAAACTTTAACAAGAAAGTTAACAAAATTCTAGTGAAGGAACCATCGTTGTACTTTGAGGAGGTATTCATCAAAAATTAATATTTAAAAGGTTTGTAAAATCTATGTGTTTCAGTTTTATAGTTTATTGTTGTGACTTCATACTAGCTATTCTATTCTGTTAACTATATTTCAAGTGATAAATCTTGCCAATTTTTTTGCTTAGTAACAAACTATGATGCTTAAAATGACTTATGATGATTATGATTATAAAACGAGTAACAACAACGATGATTATAAGCAATTGCCATGATATCTAGTTGAGGGTATCCATCATACTTTGCCCTCGAATGCTTTCCTCTGCATTTGGATGCTTTTACGTGTTTAATTGATGTGTGCGTTATTCGGTTAACCCATGAAGTACCCACGAAGTCCATGCATCTGCATTGCAATTAGTTTGCTTCCTTTATGTTGCATGTTTTTAGTTATGATAGTGGTGTTAGTGGTAGTATTGGTTATTTCTTTTTAGGGCTATATAAAACCATTTATGTTTCTAAGTTATTAGGATGAATGAATATGAATTAAGTCTTTTCCAAAAATCTTCAAGTTCTCTCAAGTTTTTTATCTAATTTCTTTGGATCAATTGGTTAACGATTCGGCTCGTAACATTAATGCATCTTATTATTATAATGAATAACTGTAATAAAAGTAATAATGTATGTAGGTGCCATAAAACAAATTCAAATACAAATATGGTATCCATCTGTCATCTTCAATCTGCAATCCAAGTTTCAGGTATATGTTTGAACACCGAAACATTTTTTATTTTTTCCCTTATGCACCTTGATTAGCTTAACATAATGAGGTACTGGCTGACTCAGTTCGTCCCACATCGGCCTAGAGATGAAGTTGTGGCTTCTATGTATACCCGAGGTGAGGAGTGTTAAGCGTCCCCTCGGGGACATCCGATAAAATTGGAACGATACAGAGAAGATTAGCATGGCCCCTGCACAAGGATGACACGCACAAATCGAGAAATGGCCCCTAAGTGTCCCCTCGGGGACATCCGATAAAATTGGAACGATACAGAGAAGATTAGCATGGCCCCTGCACAAGGATGACACGCACAAATCGAGAAATGGTCTAAATTTTTTTCCTACTTCTTCCCCCGGGTTCATGGATCGAGCATTATAGTTGATCATTCACTTATGTTAAGGTTCAAAACTTACATCATGAGGACCTATGAATCAGCTTGAACTTCTTTTTCTTTCTCCCAAGGATCACATCATGAATAATGTCATCATATTTAAACCTCAATCCTCATCAGAATCTTTCATCACTCCTAATTGGTCATCTAAACCACCATCAACTTTATCTGTTTTTTTAGTGGAGGATCACCATCTCATCATCATTTTCATAAAAGCTAATCTCTTTCTTTAATGAACTTCCAAGTTCTATGTATAGCCGAGCGGAGCAATGGTTATCGTCCCTTCGGAGCGATACAAAGAAGATTAGCATGGCTGTGCACAAGGACATCGTACTTCGCTCCGAAACATTAATTTCAAAACAAAATTATCAAAATCTATATGAAATCACTTTATCTGTTTTTTTAGTGGAGGATCACCATCTCATCATCATCTTTATAAAATTTATCTCTTTTTTTAAATGAACATCAGGCTCAACTCTTGAAGACAGTGGCGAAACTAGAACATTAAATCAGGGGTATCCAAACAAAATTTTTTTTACCATGAAATCATACAATATTAAAAAAACAACAATAAATAAAGTAAAAAATTCTTTTCGACCGCACAAACCGTAGCATTGTTCAAAAATTCCGGGCCGATTCAATTGCGTAAATCCGTCTTGACAAGCTTCAATTTTGAAAAAAAAATAGTTATTTGGTTATTTGGGCTAATCTAATGTGCTATTATTTAGTTATTTGGGCTTATTATTTTGGTTTGTATCATCATCACCAACCGGGCTTATTATTGGTTTGTAAAAAAAAATTTGAGGGGTGTCCTCGTAGTTGTTTAGAGTTGTCCTTAGTATAAAAATCGAAAAAAGAAAAAAAAATTACACTACCGGAAAAAAGTTGAGCCATAGCCCGTGCTACACCTGGACCTTCTTTAGATCCGCCCCTGCTTGAAGATGAAGTCCTTGTGAAAAAATTACTTAATTTTGCCCGTGGTTATTTTTAAAGTTGGGACTGTTGGTGGCCAACGACGAATAGTTGGGATTATTAAAATCCAATATTCCTAAAAAGATTACCCGGTTTGACCCATTAAAAACAAGAAATTCAAAAGAAGGCACAAAGCGTTTATGGATCAACTTGACCTGACCCACCATATGTTAGAAAATATTCCAGGATCAGAAATCTTTCATCATTTCCTTGTGTGGATATCAAAGGACCGTTGGCCCCAATCTTTTTGTTTCTATAGTTTATTTTAGTTTCCTTTCTTATCCTTTGTATCTCTCTATTTAGAGATGCTGGTTTCCTCATTGTATGACAGGAAAAAATACAATCAAATATCAAAAACCTTCTCTTTCAATATTTCAACTCTTCACATGGTATCAGAGCCAGGTTCGTTCTTGACCTGCTCATCATTTACCCTATTCTTTTTTTTCCTCTTGCAAAAACATCATGGGTGACAAAGATAAGAATGATGATCTCGCGTTACAGATCACCAATCTTCTTAAATCTAGCCTCAACAATCACAACCAAACCCAAAAACAAAGCCTTTCGGATAGTTTAAAAATTAGCCTCAACCTTAACAGTCAAAATTACGCCCTGTGGGCTCGGATGATTCGAGTGGCAATCGGAGGAAAATCAAAGGCTCTTTTAAGTCATCTTTCGGGAAGTCCGGCACCACCGGAACCAACCGATGCAGAATATGAACGATGGGAACAAGATGATTTAATCGTTTTTTCGTGGTTAATTCAAAATATCGAACCCGCTCTTGCAAGTAACCTAACCGAATTCCCCACGGCAAAAACGTTATGGGACGCGTTAGCAGTTACTTACAGCAGCGGGAAAGACAAGTTACAAACTTTTGATCTTCATGTTAAGGCGAACGGTATTAAACAAAACGGTTCACCACTTGAAGATCTTTGGATTACTCTTCAAGGGATTTGGGGAGAAATTGATAGGAGAGACCCGAATCCCATGAAGTGCACAGATGATATAGCAACTTATAGTAGAATCCGGTCAGAGCAAAAGTTATTTCAGTTCTGAACGCCCTGGATAAACAATACGACACCATAAAAAGGGAGCTCCTCCGATGTGACCCGTTACCCTCGGCTGAGGGTGCCTACGCATCCGTTCGAAAGGAGATGGCACATCAAGGCATACTAGGCTCAACCACAGACAACTCGTCTTCTCACAATGGGGTGGCGGCAGGTTTGGTTACCAACAGGTCACACGAAGGGCTAGGGTTTCTCTCCAAAGGGCGAACAGGTCAAAAATACCCAAATAATGCATCATCATCCCGGATTGATAAGTCGAAATTGAAATGCAGCCACTGTGGTATGATGAAACATACCAAGGAACAGTGTTTTCAACTTGTCGGCTACCCCGAATGGTGGGCCGACGGCCACAAAAGGGGGAATAAAGAAAATGGCAAAGCTGCGGCAGCCACTGGAACGACCACAGAGGCTCACATCGACATTGGCAGTGGAGGCTTCGGAGGAGTAGCATTCGCCGGAGATGGGAGCGACGGCAGCGGAGGTACCGGGTTTGGGGAAATATCCTCAGACCCCTCTTTTGCTTTAAACTCTAATATTGAAATTGACACTATATTTAATACCTCTGTTTATAATACTGGCCAAAGAACCTTATCCCCAACTAAACCTTTGTGTAAAGGTTTGTACAAAAAGTCAAAAAGGAGAACAGTGGTAAAACGTAATAAACACAAGATTCTATTATACAAAAATTCAAAATGTTTATTAAACAAAAAATCAAAAAAGTATTGTCTTTGGGACGATATGCTTTTAAATAAAAAAAAACAAAAGGTTATTTAAATAAAATATCAAAAGGGTATTGCCTAAAAAACAAAAGGTTTTTAAATAAAAAATCAAAAAGTTTTTTAAATAAAAATTCAAAAAGGTCTTTTCTAAAAAATAACAAAAATAAAAACGAGCTCCATGGACATGCGAATGTGGCCCAAATTAATAAAAAATTAGACAAAGCTTGGATATTTGATTGTGGTGCGACTGACACCATGACATTTGATCCATCCGATATTGTTTCAAAATCTCAACCAAGACTAAATCATATAAAAACTGCAAATGGGGAGAGTATGTCCGTTAAAGGGGGAGGGACCATTGAAATAACTCCAACTCTTAGACTCTCAAATTGTCTTTTTGTACCAACTTTGTCACATAAATTATTGTCCATCAGTCATGTGACATGTGACGAAGGAATTAAATTGCATAGTTTTAATGCATCCCACGTTCTGTATCCTTCAGGATATCAGGACGGGAGCGATCATTGGGCGTGGCACTGAACGCCAAGGATTATATTATGTGGAAGAGGTGGCTCAACAAGGTACTGTGATGCTTGCTCACGGGACTACTAACAGAGAAGCTTGGCTGTGGCATAGGAGACTAGGGCACCCTTCCATCAGTTATATGCGTCTTTTATTTCCTAAGTTATTTCCTTCAAATAAAACGTTAAATTGCGAGACGTGTGTTTTAGCTAAAAGCCATAGACATACCTATAAACTTAATAATACGAAAGTTGATTTGCCTTTTTCTCTTATCCATTCTGATGTTTGGGGTCCTGCAGAAATTAATGGGGGGCAAAACTTTCGTTTTTTTGTACTTTTTGTAGATGATTGCACTCGAATGACGTGGAGTTATTTTTTAAAACATAAATCTGAAATTTTTGATAAATTTACTATGTTTTATACTATGATACAAACACAGTTTAAAACCAATATACAAACCCTTAGAACTGACAATGGAGGAGAATTTATAAATGAATCCATGAAACGTTTTTGTCAACACAAAGGAATTATTCACCAAACAACTTGCTCACATACTCCTGAACAAAATGGCACAGTTGAACGAAAAAACCGTATTCTTTTAGAAATAACTCGAGCTTCTCTTATTGAATCTCGTGTCCCAAAATCTTTTTGGCCTGAAGTTGTTGCGACTGCCACATATTTAATCAATAGGCTCCCAACTAAAGCTCTCAATCTTAGGACTCCTCTTCAAGCCCTTTCTGATTTTACCAAACTCCCCCCTCCTCTTACACTTCCACCCCGTATCTTTGGATGCTCTGTCTTTGTTCACATACCCAAAACTGATCGTGGAAAACTTGGACCGTGTGCTGAAAAATGTGTCTTTGTCGGCTATGGCATTGAAAAAAAGGGATACAGGTGCTATAACCCCAAAACTCGACATTTGCACACTACACTTAATTGTGACTTCCTTGAAACAGAGTTCTTCTATACCTCCCAACACAGCGGTGAGGGGGAGAAGGAATATGCTAACACACTGAGTTGGTTAAAATGGTTTCCGTCATCATTGGAAGATAATCACGGTACCCAAAATGAGTCACACGCTTCCACACAATCTAGTGAACCAAATGTCAGTACTACTAGCCATGATCCTCCTAGTCCAATCACCGAGGTAAGTAATTCTCAAAGAAATGAGGATACCCAAAATAACGAAACACATGAGGATATTCAACATAATGAAACCTAAACTGACATATCTGACAATCATGAGTTTCCTATAGAACAAACTGTGCAGGAAGAATCTTTGCAGGAAGAGACTACCGGTAGGTATGAACTTCCACCTAGAGCTAACAGAGGAGTTCCTCCAAAACGATACTCCCCAGAAAAGGAGACAAAGTCCTCTAGATATCCCATGGCAAACATAGCCGAAGGAAACTTATCTAGAGAAGCCAAGGCCTTTGCTTCCTCCTTGTATAGTGAGGAACTTCCAAACTCTGTGGAACAAGCCTCTAAATCAAAGAACTGGAAAGGTGCTATGGAAGCGGAAATGGAGGCTCTTGTAAGAAATGATACGTGGGAGAAATGTGTCCTTCCTCCAGGAAAGAAACCAGTCGGTTGCCGCTGGGTCTTTACAATCAAACACAAACCAGACGGCACCATTGAGAGATATAAAGCACGGTTGGTAGCAAAAGGGTACACCCAAACCTATGGGATTGACTACTCAGAGACTTTTTCCCCGGTAGCAAAAATTGACACCATTCGTGTCCTTTTTTCTATTGCTGCTAACGAAGGGTGGCCTCTTCACCAATTTGATGTGAAGAATGCCTTCCTCCATGGAGAATTAAAAGAAGAAGTCTACATGGACGCCCCTCCTGGATTCACAAGAGACTTTAAAAACAAGGAAGTATGTCGGCTGAAAAAAACTCTCTATGGGCTTAAGCAATCTCCTAGAGCGTGGTTTGGCAGATTTACGTCAGTTATGAAAGGATGTGGTTTTCAACAAAGCAACTCAGATCACACATTGTTTCTCAAACGAAGAGGTAAACTTATAACCTGTTTAATTGTATATGTTGATGACATGATCATTTCAGGAAATGACGAGGAAGAAATAAGGAAGTTGAAGACAAATTTGTTCAAAGAATTTGAAATGAAGGACTTAGGAAGGCTCAAGTACTTTCTTGGGATTGAGGTTCTAAGATCCAAGAAAGGGATTTTTATATGTCAAAAGAAGTATATCCTCGATCTTCTAGCTGAAATAGGGATGGTCGATTGCAAGCCAGCTGATACTCCAATGATTACTAACCAGAAACTGTGCATCGAAGAAGGAGCAGAATTAGTAGACAAAGGAAGATATCAACGGTTGGTGGGTAAACTTATATACCTTTCACACACTCGACCAGATATTGCTTATGCAGTTGGGGTGGTTAGTCAATTTATGCACCAACCTCAAATTGCTCATATGGACGCAATATGGAGGATTATGCGATATCTCAAAGGGACTGCGGGACATGGGGTTCTCTTCCAATCCAACAAACACCTAAAGGTCCAGGCGTATACTGATGCTGACTGGGCTGGAGATAAAGGAGATCGAAGATCAACATCGGGTTACTTTACCTTGGTAGGAGGAAATCTAGTCACATGGAGGAGCAAGAAACAAAAAGTTGTTGCTTTATCTAGCGCCGAGGCAGAATTCCGAGGAATCGCACGAGGTCTAGCAGAAGTTCTATGGATACGCAAACTACTGAATGAAATTGGATTCCTTCAAACTGAAGCAAGTATGATCATGTGTGATAACAAAGCTGCTATACAGATCTCCGAAAATCCCGTTCAGCATGATCGTACAAAACATGTGGAAGTTGACAGACACTTCATTAAAGAAAAACTCGAAGCAGGGGTTATAGAGCTTCCCTTCGTTAATTCAAAGGACCAATTAGCAGATATATTAACCAAGGCCGTCAACGGAAGAATCTTTAATCAATGTCTAAGCAAGTTAAGTATTGGAAATCCCACTACTCAACTTGAGGGGGAGTGTTAGAAAATATTCCAGGATCAGAAATCTTTCATCATTTCCTTGTGTGGATATCAAAGGACCGTTGGCCCCAATCTTTTTGTTTCTATAGTTTGTTTTAGTTTCCTTTCTTATCCTTTGTATCTCTCTATTTAGATATGCTGGTTTCCTCATTGTATGACAGGAAAAAATACAATCAAATATCAAAAACCTTCTCTTTCAATATTTCAACTCTTCACAGTAACGGTTCACAAGAAAGCAGCTTCCTCGCCTTTGTCAACCTTTGTATCGTTGAGGCGGGTAACAGTCGGAACATGTCATTTTTTGTATGGGTTGTAAGGCTATAGTGCTGGGCGGGTACAGGGTTGTGACTAATTGTCTATTATGAGTAAAAGAAGTACTTTTACGATTTTTAACTTACTTTTATTGATTAAAAACTTATAGTTAGTTGTATAATTGTATGCTTTAACCTGGTTACCCGTTTGACTAGTTTCCCTTTAGCTTTTTTTTTATTTGACTTGTTTGAGTAGAACACCACCCAAACACCTTATCATAAATTACTTCTTCCAGACCTGATAAAAATTGTATGTG
Organism: Helianthus annuus; assembly: GCF_002127325.2. Lineage (NCBI taxonomy): Eukaryota > Viridiplantae > Streptophyta > Magnoliopsida > Asterales > Asteraceae > Helianthus > Helianthus annuus. The sequence continues at coordinate 74,475,461 of NC_035433.2, forward strand.
AAGACACACATGAAGACTAAAATACGGAGGGAAGTCTTCAAGTCGACTCGGCTCTCGAGAAGCAGAGATGTAGTGAGCCATAGACATGAAGAGAGAAGTCGATTTAAGTGTTTTTTTCTTACTACCCGGAGCTTCAAAACTTTATGCACGCGCCCATTATTTAACGCAATCTATCCTAAGTATTTTCTTTAAAAAATAAAGGGCCAACATGAGAACCAGATGAGTTGACACAACATGTTTCATTTCGCACTTTAGCTAAATGTAGTAGTACTCGTTCGACCAAAAACTTGTCCGGAACTATTTAGTCTAAACTCAAACATGATCTAGATTATTAGCTTTTGTGTTTTACCAAATGAATTGTACTGCGATTTGCAGATTATATGTTGCAGTATCATGCGCAAATTAATGTATCATTTACAAGCTGGTGCTTAAACAAATAAGTCATAATAAACATCACCCAAAAAATAAGCATGAAGCACCAGTGGTCTAGTGGTAGAATAGTACCCTGCCACGGTACAGACCCGGGTTCGATTCCCGGCTGGTGCATCTTTTCAATGCAATGAAGAAGTTGCGCTCGTTGTGATGTTGGGTCATCACAACTATTCGATCTTTCGAATTACGGAGCGAATCTGAGCATTCTTTTTTAAACTTTTTCCCCTTAAAAAAATGTATACACAATCTACCATAAATGATACATCAACTTGAGGCCCCATTGCCAATTAGATTATAGGTCCACAAATCGTCGGCTGACACAAACAGCTACTTCCGTTCAAAATGTATTCGTGTCCGTTACCCAAAACTCCCAGCTGATTTTTTTTGCTAATGAAATTGGTGTTTTAAAAAAAAGAATTTTTTATTTTGTACTTTAACATGTTCTGTTGACCAATGAGTGAATCAGCGCCTTGATTAGGTCCACTTTCTTCAACGGATGTGTTTTCGAGAACACATTTTCAGTTCCGATTTCAGTTGCTATTTTGGTTGGTGTTGACCAATTATCACCTCTAACCAGGGGAGGAGCTTAGAGGAGGCCGGACCGGGCCTCGGCCCATGCGATTTTTTCGCCTAGTAGTGTTAAATTTCAGGTTTTCGAGAATTTTTTTAATTGTGTATTGGTTCGGCCCAGGCTGATTTTATTTCCAGAAAACATCGGCTCATGCTGAGTTTTAGGTCAAGATCCGCCACTGCCTCTAACCATTATGCTTTTAATGTTCATCAGCAGTAAACCTCCTAATTTTATTTGTTTAGCTGATTATATTATTACTGTAACATTGTATTGTAATTATTTTTAACATATAGTTATGATAAATAAAAAAAATTACGTGTATCCAAGTGGACTTGATCTGTATTAAAAAGATTACTCGACGTGACCCATTAGGAACAAGAAATTAAAAAGAAGGCACAAAACGTTTATAGGTCAACTTGACCCGACCCACCATTGTAACAGCTCGCAAAGAAAGCGTCTTCCCCACCTTTGTCAAACTGGCAAATTGTCTATTATGATTAAAAAATTACTTTTACGATTTTTGGTTTACTTTTGTTGATCAGAAAGATTTAGTAAGTTTTTACACATCATAAGTTAGTTCTTCTTCACTTGATAATTAAAAAATTGTGACACACATGAAGACTAATTTTCCTTTTTCTAGTTCCTGCTTTTTGAATTGTATGTGAAAACACACATGAAGACAATTACAGAGGCAAGTAGACTCGAGAAGCACAGATGTAGTGAAAACTTTTCGCGTGCCATTTTTTATTGTGAAAACACACATGATCTGTACTACCCCGAAAACTTTATTCACGTGCCATTTTTTATTGTTTTGTTTTAGTATATAATACCCACAACCTAAAGCTTTTACATAATCTATTCTGAATATTTTATTTAAAAATAAAGGGCCAACCTGTGAACCAGATGGGTTGACACAACATGTTTCGTTTAGAACTTTAGCTAAATGTAGTGCTCGTTCGACCAACAACTCACCTGGAACTATTCAGTTTAAACCCAGACATGGTCTAAACAGGGGCGGTTCTTAGAAGGAGAATGGTAGGGCCACGGCCCGGGCAAGTTTTTCAGCCGTAGTGCTAATTTTCCGCATTTCGATCGAAATTTTTTATATATACTATGTTTGGCCCGGGCTTGCTCGAGCCTTTTTTAGTGCCCGTGTCTTTCGGCCCTGGCACATTCAACGGGCAAGATCCGCCACTGGGTCTAAAGTTCTAACTTGTGTGTTTTACCATATGCATTGCACTGCAATTTCACCAGATTAATAGATTATATGTTGCAGCATCATGCTCAAAATGATGTATCATTTACAAGCTGAAGGTTTAAAAAATAAGTCATAATAAACATCACTCAATAAGTGTGCATGAAGCACCAGTGGTCTAGTGGTAGAATAGTACCCTGCCACGGTACAGACCCGGGTTTGATTCCCGGCTGTGGCGGAACCAGAACATTTTAGTCGAGGGTCATCATAAGCTTATTTTCTTTACATGTTAAAGATTAGGGGTCCATTTTATGTTTGTTTCTTTAAAACTCTGATTTTCTATATAAAAATTCAATAAATTATGGTGATCGGAGGGTCAGCTGACCCTCTTGACCCCCTTCTGGTTCCGCCCCTGGGTGCATCTTTGCAATGAAGAAACAGCGCTCATTGTGATGTTGGTTTCGAAACATTTAAAGCGCATCTGAGCATTCCCTTTTTATTTTTCAATACAACTTAAACAACATTTTATAATTAATTTTGTAGCACTTATCCACGATTCTTCTCTATTTGTAATCCAATAACCAACTCAATGGGTTCCGTCAAGCTAGCTATATGTTGTGTATTATCGACGATTTCTACATAAGGCGGTAAGATGATATCTTGAGCAGTTACATATCCAGGGCCCCTGACACAAATAGACGCCTCACAAGTTCCATAGAGATTACTTCTCAATACGATTTCTTTCAAATTCATTAAAATTTCATGTACTGATTCTTGAATACCCATTATGGTAGCATATTCGTGTGAGATTTTCTCAGATTTTGCGCGTGTGATACATGTTCCTTCGATTTCTCCAAGCAAAGCTCTTCGCATCGCAATGCCTATTGTGTCTGCTTGACCTTTCATAAGCGGAGACAGAATAAAGCGCCCATACAAAAGACGCTTACTGCAGGGCCGTCTCCGAAAATCTTAAAATAGGTTTAGGCCCTGTGCGAGATAAAAGCCGGGCCCTACCCGCTCTAGTAAAACAAGAATTTTGGACCGTTGTTGCGTCACTCAACAATTCGACCAAACTGTATTATGGGCACTATAACAACCCGAAAAGACGCGGGTCAGTTTGAATAATTTGTTAAAAGAATAATTTTTGAAGTTGAGAAAAACAAATTATGTTTATAATTAATAATAATATTAAAAGAATTTAGTTGTTAAAAAAAAGGAAAAAAGATAACTTAAGTGAATAAATGAAAGGGTGGTAGATCTGCAGCATTAAAGAGTTCATCATTAAAGACTTGCAGCATTAAAAGAGAATTAAAAAAAAAAGCTAAAAGCAAGTCTCGAACACCAGACTATAGGCCAAAAATGCATGGCGACTACCACTACACTGCAGGTGGTAGTATGTCACAAACATAGAGCTTTACTTATATATATAAAATATGTATATGTGTAATATGTTAAAAAAATTATTTACGGGCCCTTTTACGTTTTTGGCCCTGAGCCGACGCCCACCCGGCACATGCTCAGGGCCGGCCTTGGCTTACTGTCTGCTGCTGATTCAACACATTTCCACTGTAGTGTCCGAGTAGATACTGTTATTTTCTCTCGAACCATAATAATATTATTTGATCTGATCATTGAATCATTTATTTCTCTTGTTTCTCTCTCGCTCTTGTTTCTCTTGCTATTGAAATATCTTCAAATTTGATTTCTACACACGTCTTTTTTTCGGGGGTCTACAGCCATTATGTGGCATAGGGGTTACATCCCGTACGAAAGTTATTAGTATACCATTTCTGCGAATAGCTCGTAATGCTGCGTCTCTTCCAAGACTGGGACCTTTAATCATGACTTCTGCTTGTTGCATACCTTGATCTACTACTGCACGAATAGCATTTGCTGCTGCGGTTTGAGCAGCAAACGGTGTCCCTCTTCTTGTACCTTGGAAGCCACAAGTACCGGCAGAGGACCAAGAAACCACTCGCCCTCGTACATCTGTAACAGTCACAATGGTATTATTGAAACTTGCTTGAATACGAATAACCCCCTTTGGTATTTTACGTATACTCTTACGCGAACTAATACGTCCACGTGAACCCTTTTTCGGTATAGCTTTTGCCATATTTTATCATCTCATAAATTTGAGTTAGAGATATATAGACGCGGAATGGTTCTAGCAATTTTTAATTTTACTACACCAATAGTCGTAGTAATTTTTTGGTTACTAGCAAATAGTTGTAGTAATTTCTTGATTACTAACATAGTCATCATTTGTTGACTTTTGTAGTAGTAGGTTTGTTCAATCAAACAATCGTTCATAATTTTGGTACTTGTCAAAAGATGCCATGACAAAAGCTTCAATCAAACAATCGTTTATAATTTTGGTATTTGTCAAAAGATGCCATGACAAAAGTTTTTGATGTAGTAGGTATGTCTACATGATAATTGTCGACACAATTCGTCGATGAATTGAATTGGAAAATGAAATCCATTTTAGTAGTCACTTGTTGACTAGATTTTTTGATTACAAGAATCATTTATTTGAGATAGTATAAATCATTTGATTTCGATATTGGTTAATCGATTATGTTTGTGTTTGTTTGTAAAAACAGTTGTTTATAAAAATGCTTAAGGAGATATTAATATAAATATTTCGAAGTAATTTAACAGTTAGAATAGAACATACCTTTCCTTTTTATTTGACTAGGTAAATCTTTAAGTTGATTTTTCCAAGTGACCAACCCAACCAATTCTTCCCTACACGGCCTCTTGCCTAAACGGTACTTTTTATGGCTCCAGGGCTCCAGGTTTTGCAAAAATATTTAAAGATGAACAAAGGGATAAAAAGGAAACTGATATTTATTCATAACTGTTCTTCCCTAAGGAAGAACTTCTTGATATTTACATAATATTCTCCTTTAGCAAGGAGATTACTCACTAACACTCATACTAGTTACAAAGGAAAAGTTGGAAAAGGAAAATGATACGAGAGAAGGGGATGGGGATTGGATTGCCTAAACTAAAGGAATTCAACTTCTTTATATAATAGAAGTGAATTTTACAAAAGACCATTATAGCCCTTAATCAATCGTCATGGATGACGTTTTTTTCAATCGATGTACCCATGTGTTGGGTCCAGTTCTCGAGTGTCTTCATCTGAAAAGTAGCTGTCTTTTTCAGTGGGGTTTTTGTTTTCTTCTGAAGAAGATGCTTTGCAGTATTCGCACTGATGGTTCTCAAAGGTGCGTTGCAACTTTTGACAAAGTTGTTCTTTAGTGGCTGGGCCTGCTTCTACTTTATTAAAGATGATGCGTTGCTCCATCCTTTCTAAAGCTTCTTTTTCATGTAGTGGTAGAGGAGTTCCACTATAGCTAGTAATTATGCAGTTAGTGCTGCAATAATTTACTTTGTTAAAGCTTCCTACTTTAATTTTCTGTAGGTTTTCTAGGATTTGTAAAAATCCTTTGGTCCTGATATGTAACCATTTTTCATAGTCTTCATAGTCTTCTTTTATCACCCTTGAAGGATTGACCGTTCTTGCTTTGGCTATGCCAATTTCTAAATGATGGTAACTTGGAAAGGTTTTTCCTTGGTACCAGTCAGGGAGTGTAGAAGTACACTTGATGAAGATTTTTGCATCTCTTGCAGCAGCAATTTTCTTTCGAAAATTCTTGATGGCTTTCTTCATTCCTTCAGATAAATTACTTATTTCAAGTAAATTAGGAGAAGGGTAGATGAACTTTGCTAATCCAGCGGAGAATGCTAGAGAAACTAGTTCTGTGTTTGCACCTGGACAAAAGATAATAAGACTTTTAGTAGCCTTGTCTTCTGTGTAAATATGTTCGAACTTGAAATCGTCTTGGCTTATGGCTCTAGCCTTTGACCAGATTGCTCTGAATTCGTCTAAAGAAATAATATCTTTTTCTTCTTTCTCTTCAATTTTTGTTGGTTTTGAGAAAGTGTTGTTTCTGAATTCAATAACCCTTTCTTTTTTCTTGGGTATCAAAGGTTCAGAAAAAATGGTTACCTTTAAAGGTATTTCTTTTTTCCCGCATGTTGCTGAATATCGGGTGGCTTCTTGTTGGGCTTGTAATAACGACCCAAATTTTTTGAATGGATAGTCAGTTTTTTCAACATAATTTTTGACTATGGCCCAATCTTCATAAATTCCTCTATGGTCACCATCAAAAATGACATAAAATCTAGTATTTTTAGGATTTTCTGGTTTTTGTGTGACTTGGGAGTAACTTGGTCTGAGAGAGACCTTTTCAGTTTTTGGCAAACTGTCAGCCATCAACGGATTTAATGTGCCTTTACCAGAGCCGTTTGCTTCTGGGCTAGATGAAGATTTTAGTTCTTCATTTACTCTATTTTTGCTTTTTTCCAAAGCAACAGGAGTGAACGGACTTGATTTTTCTTTACCCTTTGCCGTTTGAGGGGGAATAGATTCAGATTGTTTCCTTGCGGATTCCTGCTCTGAATTAGCAGTTGTTTCTAGACTTTCGTCATAGAGAGCTATCTGATCTCGAATAGCTTTTAGTTCTATCAAAAGAATTTTTTCTTTTAGGCGTAAAGCCTTTAAATTCTCCATTTTTTCAAAAAATAAGTTTTTCTTTTTGTGAAAGTGATTGGTGATGCCTTTAGTTTGAAGGGTATGTGCTCCTTAAATAGGCATGAAAAGTATTTTATTGTTAGAAAAATTTATTTGAAATACGTATTTGTTTACGTATTTTGAAAATCTCGTGTCAAGCAATCAGCTAGCACGTTTTTGGACCCTTCAAGATGCTCGATGTCGAAAGAATATCTTGAAAACCACATCTGCCATCTGACAAGACGACCTTGTTTGTTATCTCCTGAAATTTTTGTTTTCAGAAAATAAGTAAAATTTTTATTATCTGTCCTGACTAGAAATTTTACAGGAGTGAGATAAATAGAAAATTTAGAAATAGTATTTTTTACCGCAAGTAATTCTTTTTCATTACTGTGGTAATTTTTTTCGGCTTGTTTAAAGCTTCCAGAAGTATACTTACATATTTCTTCTTTTTCGGTTGTTCTGGCCTTCAAAACTCCTCCCCAATAATCATGAGAAGCGTCTGTTTCTATGATTAAAAATTCATTTTCTTTTGGAAGATAAAGTTTTGGAAAACTGGTTAGGTTTCTCTTTATCTTTTTGATATAGTCTACATCGGATTGTTTCCATTCCCATATGTAGTCCTTTTTTAATCTTACCTGTAAAGGTTTCCTAAGTTCTGCGAGTTTAGGAATGTAACCTTCAGCATAGGTTAAAATGCCTAAAAATCTTTGAAGATGTTTTTTATCTTCTAAAGTATCTGGGAATTTGTGTAAATTCTCTAAGATATGTTTTTGTGGACTATGAGTCCCTTGATCTATTTCAAGACCCAAAAAGTTTATCTTTGTTTTAAAAAGATTAGCTTTCTTTTTTGATAAAATGTTCCATATTTTTCAATTGTTTTTAAAACTGATAAAACATGAAAGTAATGTTTATTTTCTGAGTCTGAGAAAACTATAATATCGTCGACGTAGACGGTACAGTAATTTTCTAAACCTCTTAAAGCATTTTGCATATGCCTTTGAAATATGCTTGGTGCTTGCTTTAATCCAAAAGGGACTACCTTCCATTGATAATGACCATCGGGACATGTAAATGCGGTTAGTAGCTGAGATTCTTCATCTAACAATACCTGCCAAAAACCATTTTTGCAATCGAAACTGGAAAAATAGGTTTTTCCTCTTAAAAGAGTTAGTAGTTCCTGCATACAAGGGAGATTATGGCTGTCGCCTTTAGTAGCTGCATTAATGGCTTTATAATTTACAACCATACGTTTTTTCCCTCTTCTTTTTTCAGCTTCATTTTCAACTAAGAATGCTGGAGACATGTGAGGTGATTTACTTGGAATAATTAATTTTAAATCAAGTAATTCCTTAATTTGTTTATTAAATTCTTCTCTGTCCCGAGGACTGTACTTCATAGGTTTTACCCTGATAACAGTTTTAGGATCAATGAGTTCTATTGACGCTTTCATCCATTTTTTGGATTTTTCAGGATCAATAGGATTTTCTGAACAAACTTTTTCAAGTAGTTCTTCAATTTTTTGAAACTTTTGTATTTCAACTAAAAATATCCTTTCTACTTTTATAACTTCTCGAGCTATATTGGTTCCAGGAATTTGTTTTATCTTTGAATCTTTTTTCATGGATTCAAAAAAATTTGGTTTTCCAATTTGAAAACCCTTTGTAACCTTTTTAATCAAAATCATTTCTTGATTAAGATGAAAAGATACTCTGTCTAACCATTGAGTGAAAGGTCCATAAAGTTGACAGAAATTATTTCCTAGAAGTAAATCCATACCTGAATCTTGTTGGTAGATAGTAGGAATGGTAAATGGTTCTCCAGAAAAATAGATGACAAGGTTCCTACAAACCTTATTTAACTTAATGACTTCCTTGTTAGCAACTATTACCTTAATATCTTTGGGAGTATTTTCCCATAGGTCATTAGGAATTATGTGTTTGCTTGCTAAACAAAGACTTGCCCCTGTGTCTACATAACAATGTATGGCGATTGCTTTATATCCTTTGAAAAAGATTTTTCCTTTGATATAAATTGAATTTGGATTAGTTATATTTGAATAAGCTAATTCAAAATCATGTGTTTTATGAATTTCTTCTTTCTCCCAATTAAAGGAGTGAACATAATTCATTTTTCCCCATAAGATAAAATAATCTTTTTATCTTTTAGTTTTTGATTATCTCTTTCTAGATGGAAATAAAGTCTAGAGATCTCTAGATTTATATTTCTAAAAAGGTTTTCCATTTGACCTTTATTGGTCATTTGAAATTGATCCAAAAGGCCATGATAATGCATTTGGACTTTTAGAACTTCCTAGAGATGGATTTCCAACGTTGAAGTTTGGAAATGAATATTTTTGAAAGCTTTTTTTCATCATTAATTTTTTCTTTTTGCTTTTCGAGCATAAAAGTTTTTGAATCCATTCTTTCATCAATTTTGTCTGAAACATCTTTGATGATTTTTGCGGCAGTTGCCTCAAGATTTTCGTTTGTAGAAAGACTTTCTACCTTTCTAATCAAATCTTTAACAAGTTCCTCTAATTTCAAAAGAGTAGTCATGTTATAGATATAATTGCTTTTTTAGTTCTAAGCTCAATATTTTTTTTGCTTAGAAGCAAAAATGTTTTTCTTAATAATCTTTATATTAAGAGATTTTGTTTTATGACTTAACATCAAATTAAAGAAAATTTTATGTTAAGTCATAAAACAAAATCTCTTAATATAAGATTATTAAGAAAAACATTTTTGCTTCTAAGCAAAAAATTATTGAGCTTAGAACTAAAAAAGCAATTATAACTATAACATGACTACTCTTTTGAAATTAGAGGAACTTGTTAAAGTTTTGATTAGAAAGGTAGAAAGTCTTTCTACAAACGAAAATCTTGAGGCAACTGCCGCAAAAATCATCAAAGATGTTTTAGACAAAATTGATGAAAGAATGGATTCAAAAACTTTTATGCTCGAAAAGCAAAAAGAAAAAATTAATGATGAAAAAAGCTTTCAAAAATATTCATTTCCAAACTTCAACGTTGGAAATCCATCTCTAGGAAGTTCTAAAAGTCCAAATGCATTATCATGGCCTTTTGGATCAATTTCAAATGACCAATAAAGGTCAAATGGAAAACCTTTTTAGAAATATAAATTTGGGATCTCTAGACTTTATTTCTGTCTAGAAAGAAATAATCAAAAAATTTATGAATTACATTCGGATTGGAGCATTCATCCTTCTGAAAAAATTCTTGAATTAACTGATATAAAAGGAAAAAATTCTTTTATGAAAAAAGATATTCAAAGATTAAAAGATAAAAAGATTACTTTTTCTTGTGGATAAAATGAGTTCTATCACTCAAAAATTGGAGCAAATTTTAGATGAACAATTGGATACCCTTCCAATTGAACAGATAAAAGAACTTGTTAGTCTCATTACTTTAGATAACGAAGAATGTGAACAAAAGTTTTCTGAAGATAAAATCTTAAATGAAAGATATTTTTCTGAAAATAAAGAACGAATCTTTGTTTTAAATAATGAAGAACCAAGAAACTTTCCTATAAAGAAAGAAGAACCCGAAACTGAAAAAAAGCTCTTCAGATATGGAAATGTCTCCAAGACATAGAGCAAACAATGCTTCTACTAGCAGAAGTAACAGGCATAGAAAAAAGGACACGGAATTTTCCATGCCATACCATAAGGGTATACCCGATTCTAATAGTAATGGTAGTGCAACTACTATTAATACTATTAAAATTGATTGTATCTTCAACCTCGACAAAAGAAAAGAGGTAATTGATAAATGGAACACTGAGATCAGTCTAATCATTCAGACTAATTCAAAAGAGTTTTCTCAGGCTAAGGCTTTATTATTATTATTAAAACATAAGTCTGCAGGAATTATACAAAACTTCATCAAAGGAACAACTTGGGATGAAAATTTACACGGTGAGGATCTTTTTGATCAAATTATAAATGCAATATATATGATGTTTTTAGGTCTCGACCTCATAACAGATAAAGACCGAGAAAATCAAAAAATGCTAGAAAAAGCAAGACAAAATCTTGCTAAAGCACAGCTTTGTGACATATGTCTTTTAGATGATTTCACTTGTCTTTATGAAACAAATTTATATAAATTAGGCACGGGTGAATTCCATTCATGGATTGATGCTTACCTAATGAAAATTCCCATCGTAGGAGAAAAGGCGAAAGAACGATGGAATAAGGAAAAGAATCAATTTACAATGCATTCCCTTGGGTTTGCTACAAGAATTGTTAAAGAAGAAATTGCATCCTATTGTGATCTTTCTAATAAACAAAAACAGTTAAAACGTTTTAATAAAGACTGTTGTAAAAAACTCGCTGAGTTACCACAATTATCTTTTGGTTGTGAACCAACAAAAGATAAAGGTTATTTCAAAAAGAAATACAAAAATAAATATAAAACAAAAACTAAAAAACGTTTTTGGAAAAGCAAGAAAAGAAAATTTTCACCGGGAAAATACTTTTCTAAAGAAAAACCTAAGGTCTGTCCTCAAGGTAAGAAAAAATGTCGTTGCTGGATATGCTCCGAAGAAGGACATTATGCCAACGAATGTCCCAACCGACAAAAATTTCCGGAAAAGATAAAATTTATCTTAGAAGCCGAACTTGAGGGATATTTTCCTTCTGAAAATATTTTTGATGGCTATACGCAAGTATATGCATTAGAAATACGAGACAACTTGTCATCCTCTGACTCTTCTATAGAAGACTCAGAATGAATTATGTCCACTCCTTTATTTTGATTTTGGCAGGTATTGTTAAATGAAGAATCTCAGTTATTAACTACATCCACATGCCCAAGATGATCATTATCAATAAGAAGAAAAAGGTAGTCCTGTCAGATGACAAATGTGGTTTTCAAGATATTCTCTCGACATTGAGCATCTTGAACAAAATCTTCAAAATACGTAAACAAATACGTATTTCAAATAAATTTTTCTAAAAATAAAATACTTTTCATGCCTATTTAAGGAGCATATACCTTTCAAACTAAAGGCATCACCAATCACTTTCACAAACAGAAAAACTTATTTTTTGAAAAAATGGAGAATTTAAAGGCTTTACGCCTAAAAGAAAAAATTCTTTTGATAGAACTAAAAGCTATTCGAGATCAGATAGCTCTCTATGACGAAAGTCTAGAAACAACTGCTAATTCAGAGCAGGAATCCGCAAGGAAACAATCTGAATCTATTCCCCCTCAAACGGCAAAGGGTAAAGAAAAATCAAGTCCGTTCACTCCTGTTGCTTTGGAAAAAAGCAAAAATAGAGTAAATGAAGAACTAAAATCTTCATCTAGCCCAGAAGCAAACGGCTCTGGTAAAGGCACATCAAATCCGTTGATGGCTGACAGTTTGCCAAAAACTGAAAAGGTCTCTCTCAGACCAAGTTACTCCCAAGTCACACAAAAACTAGAAAATCCTAAAAATACTAGATTTTATGTCATTTTTGATGGTGACCATAGAGGAATTTATGAAGATTGGGCCATAGTCAAAAATTATGTTGAAAAAACTGACTATCCATTCAAAAAATTTGGGTCGTTATTACAAGCCCAACAGGAAGCCACCCGATATTCAGCAACATGCGGGAAAAAAGAAATACCTTTAAAGGTAACCATTTTTTCTGAACCTTTGATACCCAAGAAAAAAGAAAGGGTTATTGAATTCAGAAACAACACTTTCTCAAAACCAACAAAAATTGAAGAGAAAGAAGAAAAAGATATTATTTCTTTATACGAATTCAGAGCAATCTGGTCAAGGGCTAGAGCCATAAGCCAAGACGATTTCGAGTTCGAACATATTTACACAGAAGACAAGGCTACTAAAAGTCTTATTATCTTTTGTACAGGTGCAAACCCAGAACTAGTTTCTCTAGCATTCTCCGCTGGATTAGCAAAGTTCATCTACCCTTCTCCTAATTTACTTGAAATAAGTAATTTATCTGAAGGAATGAAGAAAGCCATCAAGAATTTTCGAAAGAAAATTGCTGCTGCAAGAGATGCAAACATCTTCATCAAGTGTACTTCTACACTCCCTGACTGATACCAAGGAAAAACTTTTCCAAGTTACCATCATTTAGAAATTGGCATAGCCAAAGCAAGAACGGTCAATCCTTCAAGGGTGATAAAAGAAGACTATGAAGACTATGAAAAATGGTTACATATCAGGACCAAAGGATTTTTACAAATCCTAGAAAACCTACAGAAAATTAAAGTAGGAAGCTTTAACAAAGTAAATTATTGCAGCACTAACTGCATAATTACTAGCTATAGTGGAACTCCTCTACCACTACATGAAAAAGAAGCTTTAGAAAGGATGGAGCAACGCATCATCTTTTTAATAAAGTAGAAGCAGGCCCAGCCACTAAAGAACAACTTTGTCAAAAGTTGCAACGCACCTTTGAGAACCATCAGCGCGAATACTGCAAAGCATCTTCTTCAGAAGAAAACAAAAACCCCACTGAAAAAGACAGCTACTTTTCAGATGAAGACACTCGAGAACTGGACCCAACACATGGGTACATCGATTGAAAAAACGTCATCCATGACGATTGATTAAGGGCTATAATGGTCTTTTGTAAAATTCACTTCTATTATATAAAGAAGTTGAATTCCTTTAGTTTAGGCAATCCAATCCCCATCCCCTTCTCTCGTATCTTTTTCCTTTCCCAACTTTTCCTTTGTAAACTAGTATGAGTGTTAGTGAGTAATCTCCTTGCTAAAGGAGAATATTATGTAAATATCAAGAAGTTCTTCCTTAGGGAAGAACAGTTATGAATAAATATCAGTTTCCTTTTTATCCCTTTGTTCATCTTTAAAGATTTTTGCAAAACCTGGAGCCCTGGAGGCATAAAAAGTACCGTTTAGGCAGGAGGCCGTGTAGGGAAGAATTGGTTGGGTTGGTCACTTGGAAAAATCAACTTAAAGATTTACCTAGTCAAATAAAAAGGAAAGGTATGTTCTATTCTAAGTGTTAAATTACTTTGAAATATTTATATTAATATCTCCTTAAGTATTTTTATAAACAACTGTTTTTACAAACAAACACAAACATAATCGATTAACCAATATCGAAATAAAATGATTTATACTATCTCAAATAAATGATTCTTGTAATAAAAAAATCTAGTCAACAAGTGACTACTAAAATGGATTTCATTTTCCAATTCAATTCATCGACAAATTGTGTCGACAATTATCATGTAGACATACCTACTACATCAAAAACTTTTGTCATGGCATCTTTTGACAAATACCAAAATTATAAACGATTGTTTGATTGAAGCTTTTGTCATGGCATCTTTTGACAAATACCAAAATTATGAACGATTGTTTGATTGAACAAACCTACTACTACAAAAGTCAACAAATGATGACTATGTTAGTAATCAAGAAATTACTACAACTATTTGCTAGTAACCAAAAAATTACTACGACTATTGGTGTAGTAAAATTAAAAATTGCTAGAACCATTCCGCGTCTGGTATGGATATATGGATATATCCATTTCATGTCAAAAAAGATCCCCCTTCTTATTTGTATATTGGGTCTTTAACGAATCTTATTATCCTTGTCTTTGTTTATGTCTTGGGTTGGAACAAATTACTATAATTCGTCCCCGACGACGGATTAGTCGACATTTTTCACAAATTTTACGAACAGAAGCTCTCATTTTCATATTTGTCACTCCTTACTTTAATTTTGAATCCTTTTCTTGGAAGAAAATAAGTTTATTTTAATTTTCGATTTTGAATCGTATTCCTGCGAAAGAAAAAGAAATAGTGAAGTTGAAAAAAACCTAATCTTTCGAATCTTTGTTGCGGAGTCGATAAATTATACGACCTCTGGTTGAATAATAACGACTTACTTCAATTTTGACTCTATCTCCTGGCAATATTCGTATAAAACTACGTCGGATCTTTCCCGAAACATAACCTAGAATCATATCTTCATTATCTAAACGAACCCGGAACATGCCATTGGGAAGCGATTCAGTAATTAAACCTTCATGAATCCATTTTTGTTCTTTCATTCCAGGTCAAACCTCCTTGAAGTATCAACTAGTGGAGGAAGAACCCCATTAGACAACCCACTCCTCTTTTCTTTTTCACAAAAAAGAAGTTTCCTATTCAATTCGGATATTAGAAAAATTACCATATATAACACAAAATTTCTCTGCCTATTCTTTCTAGTCGAGCCTCCCGGTCTGTCATTATACCCTGAGAGGTAGAAAGAATTACAACTCCCATCCCCCCTAAAATTCTAGGAATTCTTTGATAGTTAGAATAGATTCGTAGACCCGGCCGACTGATCCTTCGTTTTTTCCCGGATGCATTGACATTCCCCTTTTTCTAGTTATTGACGCGGGAAGGAATAAAGAAGATTAGAGATACAATTAAATACCAGCCCCCTCTTTTCTCTTTTTTCCCTTTTTTAGAATAAGGGAGGAAAGAGAAAGAATAAAAGTGCATTCAACAACTGTGAGACTCGGGGTCGGTTTGGAATTAAATTCATATGAAATTTCTATGGAAGTCGAATACAAACAGTGGTTCTAGGGAAAGAGTATTATACAAGATACTTATATGAAATTGTATTTGGTATTTGAAAGGTTAGAAATCTTTCTATCTTATTTCCTATATTGATTGTAGTGAAATCTTGCATAAGAGGATAGCAAGTTACAAATTCTATTTTTTTTCCTTCCTTTCTTCTTTTTCGTTTCGGATTGAAAGAGGAAGAGTTGAGTAAATGAAAAATCCAAAGGAGGTTCATGGCCAAGGGTAAAGATGTGCGAATACCGGTTCTTTTGGAGTGTACCGCTTGTGTTCGAAACGGTGTTAATAAGGAATCAATGGGCAGTTCCAGATATATTACTCAAAAGAACCTGCACAATACGCCTAATCGATTGGAGTTACTAAAATTCTGTCCATATTGTTACAAACATACGATTCATGGGGAGATAAAGGAATAAATTGAAGCGAGCACTTGCGCCCTTATCTTACAAGGAAAGGGAAAAATGACATTATATATATATATATATATATATATATATATATATATATATATATATATATATATATATATATATATATAACATATTTAAATTTAACATAGTTAAAGATAATTATAAACAAACCAAATCCTATTTATTTATTATAATTAGAGATCCGGCTGAAATAGGATTTTAGGGATAAGAAATAAACTAACCAAACCATGGATAAATCCAAGCGAACTTTTCTTAAATCCAAGCGATCTTTTCGTAAGCGTTTGCCCCCGATCCAATCGGGGGATCGAATTGGTTATAAAACATGAGTTTAATTAGTCGATTTATTAGTGAACAGGGAAAAATATTATCTAGACGAGTAAATAGATTGACCTTGAAACAACAACGATTAATTACTATTGCTATAAAACAAGCTCGTATTTTATCTTTGTTACCTTTTCTTAATAATGAGAAACAATTTGAAAGAACCGAGTCGACCACTAGAACTCCTAGTCTTAGAGCGAGAAAAAGATAGGTTTACTCTTTATTCACTTGAATTCAAATCCCCATCCGAACTCAAACGCGGATTTCTATTTTGTTGGAAAAATCCAAGAATCCGGATTGAATTCTTGTGTCGTAAGAAAAAAAAAGAATAATCTGGGAAGAATAAATTTTTTTAGTGAACGTGTTGATTCATATTTATTTTGACTACTTTATTTTGACTACTTTCTCATATTTATCATATTCTATTCATTTTTATTCGACCTTCCCGGAGTTCATTCTCCGGGCAACTCCGTTTACGGTGGATTCCTTCCAACTTACTTCTTTTATGATCTCATTGGAAATCATATAAAGACAATTCCTATTTGATATAGCTATTTGTGCAAGTATTTTACGATTAAGAAGCAATTGTCTCTTGTACAGATCATTTATTAATCTACTATAACTATGGCATGCCCCCCTTTCGCGAATTGCTGCATTTATTCGAGTGATCCACAAATGACGAAAATTGATTTTTTGCCTATCCCTATCCCGATGAGCCGAAACCAAAGCTCTTATTTTTTGTTGAGTAATAGTTCGAGTAAGTCTTGAATGAGCCCCCCGAAAGCTTGATGCAAATAAACGAATTTTTGTTCTACGTCTCCAAGCGATATATCCCCGTCTAATTCTGGTCATTGAATAAATGAAACTTTAACGAATAACTAATCGATTTCCTTTCTTTCAGTTATTCTTTTGCCCCTTTCCTAGTATATGAATAACAAAACGGATTTTTCCAATGTATAAACTAATAATTCCAATGGCTTTGGCTACTATAACCTTCCCAACCACAATTTTTCTTTTTAACGAGGCATTTCACCTCGAAATACGAACTTGTACTATACTAGGTATTAAAAAAGAAAAGTAATGATAAAGAAATAGTGGATTCCATCGTTTCTATGGTTACCTCTTAAAGGGTGAGGTCTTCTCTATACACCAGAGCCTTTACTTCATTTAATCAATGTTATTGCTAACTTGTATAGTTCACATTCTTCGGCTCTACCCATGAATTATCCAATAATAGCTCTACCTATACATTAACGGTATTCAATTATGAAGATTGGCTGGGTAGCTGACCCTGTTAGTCCGTTCTTGCAAGAGGGGTTTATTTTAACTAAGATTTCCTCCGCTTAATGGATATCCATTTGCTACCAATGGAGAATTGCTTCTCATCTTGAATTGAGGTGAGTGGATTTACACCAACAGAAACCATAAATTTCATACACAATAAAAGGGATATCATCGATTTTTAGATAGGAAATGTAGTTCGTTTTTCCGGTCTATCCTATTTGATCATTGATATTCGAACATTGTTCTCTTTCCTTTGTTCTAGTTCATGATCCGAACGAGTCGCACATACACCCTAGTACATGTTCC
>NC_035433.2:76488168-76689102 GCF_002127325.2 Helianthus annuus
GACAAAGTCCATTGTTATCAGTTCCCATTTCCAAATTAGCATTTCTAATTGTTGTAGTACACCTGAAGGTTTCTGATGTTCAGCTTTAACCTGGGAACATGTTAAACATTTAGCAACATAATTTGCTATATCCTTTTTCATTCCTATCCACCAGAAATTTTTTCTTAAGTCTTGATACATCTTATCGCTTCCAAGGTGCATCGTATACTTAGACTTATGGGCTTCTTCTAAAATTTGGTTTTGTAGGTTCCTTGAATAGGTATTCACATCCTTTTCTTATGGAATCTCCAAATTCCATTTGTTCCTTTCTCTAATTCTTTAATCATTCCCTTCAAACCTTCAGCCTTATCCTTGATTGTTGTTTCCTGTATCTGCTTTACTTGTTCATTTAAATCAACCTGCAGGTTTAGTCTAAGAGAGTGTATTCTTTTTGGCTTCTCATGATACTTTCGACTTAAAGCATCAACTACTACATTAGCTTTTCCTGCATTATACTGGATGTCACAATCATAATCACTAAGAATTTCCATCCAACGTCTCTGCCTCATGTTTAATTCCTTTTGTCCGAAGACATATCTTAAACTCTTGTGATCCGTGAATACAACGAACTTACTACCGTAAAGATAGTGTCTCCAAATCTTAAGGGCAAAAATTATTGCTCCTAACTCTAGATCATGGGTTGTATGATTCTCTTCATGCTTCTTAAGATGTCTAGAGGCATAAGCAATTACCTTTTGACGTTGCATCAATACACATCCATATCCTAATTTAGACGCGTCACAATAGACTATAAAGTCTTTAGTTCCTTCTGGCAAAGCGGGTGTTGGAGCATTGGTTAACCTTTGCTTTAAAATCCTAAATGTTTCCTCTTGTTTTGATCACCATTCAAACTTAACTGATTTGCAAGTTAGTTTGGTTAATGGAATGGCTATTCTAGAAAAATCTTGAATAAAACGTCTATAGTATCCGGCCAATCCAAGAAAACTTCTAACTTCTGTTGGTGACTCAGGGACTTTCCATTTGGTAATCGACTCGATCTTTGTGGGATCCACATGAATTCCTTCATGATTAACCAAGTGTCCAAGGAATTGCACTTCTTGTAACCAGAATTCACATTTTAAGAATTTGGCATAAAGCTTTTCTTTTCTCAACAATGTCAGGAGTATATGCAAACGCTCCGCATGATCTTCCTAACTCTTAGAGTAAATTAGAATATCATCTATAAACACAATTATGAATTTATCCGGGTATGGTTTACATATCCTGTTCATCATGTCCATAAATGCGGCTGGGGCATTGGTTAAACCAAATGGCATGACTGTAAATTCATAATGACCGTACCTCGTTGTGAAAGCAGTTTTAGGAATGTCCTCTTCCTGTACTTTCAATTGATGAAATCCTGAGTGTAAATCGATCTTAGAAAATAATCGGGCTCCTTGAAGTTGATCGAACAGATCATCGATTCTCGGTAATGGGTACCGGTTTTTAATTGTAACCTTATTCAATTCTCGGTAATCAATGCACATATGCATCGATCCATCCTTCTTCTTGACAAATAACACCGGTGCTCCCCATGGTGATGAACTGGGTTGTATGAAACCTTTCTCTAGCAATTCGTCTAGTTGTTTCTTCAATTCCTACATCTCCGTTGGTGCTAGCCGATAGGGTGCTTTGGCAATCGGTGTCGTTCCTGGTATTAGGCGAATTCTAAATTCAACCTCTAGATCTGGCGGTAATCCAGGTAACTCTTCTAGAAAGACATCTGAGAATTTAGATACTACAGGAATATTCTTTAATTATTTTCCTTTAGTGTTAAAGATTATTGAAATCATATACACCATTCCTCCTTTCCGTGCATAACTTGTAGCTTTCATTACAGAGATGAACTTTGTTGTCCTTGTTGGTTTATCTTTTTTAATTGTGACCCTTTCACCATTTGGCGTACTTACTTGTACAGACTTTTGATCACATAATATACATGCCTGATTGGCTACCAACCAATCCATTCCTAATACGACGTCGAATCCAACTAAATCCATTAGTAAAAGATTAGCGGTAAAGTTATGGTTTAAAAATTATATCCTTGCTTCCTACATGATTTCATTTATCTTGATAGAACTTCCATTTGCTGTCTCCACCAGACAGTCTTGGTGAAGTTTAGTTAATGGTTGATTGAGGAGTTTGTAGAAAGAAGTATTGATAAAACTTTGGTTTGCACCAGAGTCAAATAATACTTTACCATAATTATCATTAACTAAGAACATACCGGCAATCACATCTGGGATCATTTTAGCTTCTTCAGCTGTCAGAACAAATGCTCTGGCATCCTTCTTGAGTCCTTTTATTGTCTTTGATTTGTTTGCCGGTAGAGCTAGTTTCAGACAGTTCGGTTTGATGTGGCCGGCTTCTCCACAGTTGTAGCATACTCTGGCACTTGCATTCTTCCTACAATCTTCTTCCTTATGTCCTGGTAATTTGCAAAAGTTGCAGGACACAGCACACCTTCGTAAGTGCTTCCTTTTACAAAACTTGCAGTAGGGTGAAGAGGAAAAACCTGGTCCTCTCCCGCAGTAGGAATTACCATAATGTAGTTCATGGGAAATCTTTTGAGCTGGGTTTTTTTTCTGGTTTTCCTCTTGCGTACGTACCAATTCATCTGTCAAGGTGTTAGCAAGTTCTACTGCTTCTTCTATGGTTTGTGGTCTAGCTGTCTTGACTACATGTCTAATCTCATTAATTAATCCCCAGATGTAACGGGAGATTAATACTGGTTCTGATGAGGCTAGTGTTGGTACTATCCAGGCATATTCAAAGAATGCAGTAGTATATTCCCTGCAATCTACCCCAATCATTCTATGATTTAGGAACTTATTATGTCACACCCCGACCACGTAGGACAACAACCGTGGCGGAAACGTCGGGGAGTGTTGCAACAGAATAATTGTTTCACAACCATGGATTCAAAAATAGTTTCGTTTTATTGATAATATCAAACATTACATTGTCTTAACATAAAACAAACAAGTTTCTTATCAACTATCATAGTTTTAAAGTCACTAAGGCCTCGTCCAGGTCCTACGTGACGCATGCATCCTAGAGAGTCACATCATTCAACCACACCTGAAACATATGTAAAAACAAAGTCAGCAAAGAAATTGCTGGCGAGTACATAGGTTTTATAAGGGTATTGGAATCATGGCTTGTTTGTATGGTGCAATACTTTATTAGACTACAAGAGTCGAAATACAAACCTCGTTTTGAAAAGTGTATTGCAACATAGTTAACCAACTCAAATCAAGTTGATTAAGTTTATAAAATCTCGTAGCCATAATTCTTAACCCCAAAACATTTTGTTTTTTTTTTTGAAAAACATCTTGTAAAACATCATTGTGTGACATCGTTTTAAATATCGTTTACCCAAGTGAACTAAATAACGCCACGGTAGGTAATATGATGAAAGCACTTATATATAAGAAGTACCAGCGGCGTATCTACCATGTTTTCACCACATTACCCCCGTCTCGTTATCTAAACACTTAACCAAAAACCAGTCGTTTATCGAAATCGTTTAACATCGTTTCCAAATCGTTTACTCGTTTCCAAATCGTATTCGTTTTTAACAGTGAAACTACTTTTGGTCGTCTCGTTAACAACATTCAAACCTTCGTGACTCGTCTAACTCGTTTCTCGTTTCGTATTAACAAACCACCAAAGGGTAAGTTAACAATCGTCAGATTCAGTCGTTACCCACAACCCCCACACATAACTATGGGTGCAGTGCAATAACGGGATTTGTCAGATCCTATGGTACCATAACCTAATACTGGTCGGCTTGATCAATGCTAATGAATGTCATTCGTTATGTAATTACAACCAACAAGTCGTGTACACCTTATCGAAATCGTTATTAGTTTAGTAAAATCGTCATAATCGTTTTTGAAACCATCGTTTAAACTTTGAAAACATTTGATACATATGAATCACCCCAAAACATTTAAAACAGTAAAATAGGGGAACTATGTACTCACATGTAGTGCAAAGTATCCTTGATCAAATAGAACTTCAACAAACTCGAGCAAACCAGAGAAATCAAGTAGCTCCTAGTAATCGAACCACTAGTTAAACAATAAACGCCTAAATCGGAAGATCGGACAGAATGAGGTCTTGTAAACCAAATGAGTGTTGGAACTCATGTGATATGGTTTAACAAAGCCTACATCCTAAGTCGGAACCTAACCTAAGTGCTTTCGACCCATCGCAACCCATTAAGGTAGCTTATGCTACTTTAACGTGTCGTGCATGCAACAGCGCGTTCGAGACGTCTAACTAGTCCTATGACAAGTATTATATGCCCATATATGTTTAATTATGTTACATAATCAGTTACGTGTCAAAAGTTTAGGTTACATAGGCTTAATTACCAATTATGTATGAAAAGGGTATTTTGGTAATTTACTAAAGGCATATAACTACCTATCATGCGACTAATTAAACCTAAGTGACCATAAGGTATAACCTCGGAAGGTTATTCCCTATGCTACTATGGTCACTAAACATGTTTGGTCGGATCCTAATGATCGACCAAACGGGTCGTGTTCGAAAGTCTAAGCGGATGTTTAGTCCGCTTGACTTACGACTCTACATAAGCACTAATCTAAAAGTGACGAGCTAAACATGCTAGAACATGTTTAGTTAAGTTAGAAAACAGGTTTTGATATCAAAACAAACGGTTTTGATACCCTAGAGTAGTTTGGTTACAAAATACGCATAAACACGCATTTTGGCCGAAACTACGACTTGTCACTGAACCTAGATAACGTGGTAATCAGTAGGTATAGTCACTAGGGACTATAACCATCGTGATTACGCTTACGTTACAAAGTTCAACAGAACTTTGTGTTGACCATTGACCTGGTCAAAGCTGAAAGTCAAACTTGTTTGACCTTCATGCTTGAAATACAAGAACAAGCAAGAAGAGGACTTACCAAGGGTCCAAGAAGGGTGTTTGATCTAAAATAGCTCAGGTATGAAGTGTAAACACCCCAACTTAGAGCTGAATTTAGATCAAGTGTAAAAAACCCAAATGAGGAAGCTTGCTATTTATAGGAAATGGAGATCAATAGGATGATTCCAAGTGTTTTGAGGGATTAATCTTGGCCATACATGTGGGTTAATGGTATTAGAATACAATGGGAGTCAAAAACCAGCTCCAGGTATTGCAAATATTACATTATAACCCCTGAATTCAGCCCAGATTGCTAATTCTGAACTTTCTGTCTGGCAAGGCCACGCGCCCCGCGTGAGATTTTGCTTAGTCTCACGCGCCCCGCCTGAGGATGTTTGACAGATTGTCAGTTTTAGTCCCTGCAGCTTAGAAACTTGCGTTTCGGCTCATTTTTGGCACGTTTAAGCCCCGATAACCCCATTTCAAGGCTCTAAAATGAAGTTAAAGTATAGGGAACTTAAAACATGCTCAAAAATATCACGGATGTCGGTTCGTTTGGTCGAAAGGTTGCGTTATTTGCTTAATTACGACGGAAGTCGTAACGAACGCAAAAACGATCCAAATTAAGCGACGAATGGAATTTTATTATGCCAAACACTAAAATAAAATATTTTAATGCTTACATAAATTTTTGGATGTCCGGGTATATTCAGAACGTAAGATATGCGCGAAAATGCAAACTTGTGCACTTTTTGACGCTTTTAGTCCCTATTGATCAATAAAGTTTATTTTAGCATACCGAACCCCTCAAAGCCTATTTCTAAGCTATGTAAAGGTTATTTAGGGTATGTTTAACTTATGATCAAGTTCCGGAGTGTTCGTTACTATCCAAATCGGTATAGTTTCGCAGTTTGACATAATTAGTCCCTGTGATCGAACAAGGTTGATTTTAACACACCGAACCATCCAAAACTTATTTCTAAGTTATGTGGAGGTTATTTAAGGTATGTTAAGCTTATTTCACTATTTCGGAGTGTTTGTTGCATTAAACTGGTTATATTTATGCATTAGAGCGCGTATAACCTTCCAGAAAGCGATTTAGAGCTTGAAATTGGAATCGAGTCGAATTACACAAATCACCAAACACAAATACACACATAATACACCAAAACACATATAATAACACCAAAGCACATTGTTTTATTAATAATCAACATTGTTTTACATCGTACAGAGATTACAGAGCACAGTTGTCACAGTCTCCCCTACTTTAGGAAATTTCGTCCCGAAATTTTAACTAGAGGAAGCTTGTGAAAACAAATGTGGATATTTGGTCATCATCTGGTCCTTACGTTCCCAAGTAAATTCTGGGCCACGTTTGGACTCCCAACGAACTTTAACCAAATGAATCCGTTTGTTCTTCAACTGCTTGAATGTACGGTCCACTATCTCCACGGGTTTCTCGACAAAGTGCATTGTTTCATCGATTTGAATCTCGTCGAGAGGTATGTGAAGATCAGCGTCAGCTAAGCACTTTCGCAAATTGGACACGTGAAAAGTCGGATGAATATTTCTAAGCTCTGGAGGTAGCTCTAGTCGATAGGCAACTTTCCCAACTCTTTCCACAATCTTAAATGGTCCTACATATCGAGGTGCAAGTTTTCCTTTCTTTCCAAATCTCACGACTCCTTTCCAAGGTGAAACCTTGAGCAGGACACGGTCTCCGACTTGAAGTTCTAAGGGCTTGCGTCCTAAATCCGCATAACTCTTTTGACGGCTTCTAGCTGTCACAAGATTATCGCGAATTTTCTTGATTTTGTCCGTTGTTTCTAGAACGAGCTCAGGTCCAGTAAGCTGAGCTTCACCGGTCTCGTTCCAACAGACAGGTGAACGGCATTTTCGACCGTAGAGAGCTTCGAATGGTGCCATTTTAATGCTAGCATGATAACTATTGTTGTAAGAGAACTCGATCATTGGCAAATGAGAATCCCAATTACCACCAAAGTCTATCACGCATGCTCTAAGCATATCTTCCAAAGTTTGAATAGTCCTTTCGGATTGCCCATCTGTTTGGGGATGATAAGCAGTGCTTAGATTTAGTTGGGTTCCCATAGCAGTTTGCATGGTTTTCCAGAAATGAGATGAAAATCGAGCATCACGATCGGAAATGATATCCAAAGGAACACCATGTCGTGAAATAATCTCATCAACATAAATCTTTGCAAGTTTATCAGCAGATAGATCCTCGCGAATCGGGAGAAAATGAGCTGACTTCGTTAATCGATCGATAACAACCCAAATAGCATCATGACCTCTAGATGTACGCGGTAGCTTAGTGATGAGATCCATCGCAATGCTCTCCCACTTCCAAACCGGTATCTCTGGTTGTACAAGCAAACCAGAAGGTCGTTGATGTTCAGCCTTGACTTTAAGACAAGTTAGGCATTTCGATACATACAAGGCGATATCTTTCTTCATACCAGGCCACCAGAACTTAGTACGAAGATCCTTGTACATTTTATCCGCACCAGGATGGATAGAATATCGAGACTTGTGAGATTCGTCCATTACTAGGGTGCGGAGTTCGTCTTGTTTCGGGATCCACAAACGATCCTTGAAATAAAGTAAACCATCGCCTTTTGCTTCGAGTTTAAGCTCAAGCTGATGTGGTAATTCCATACCTATCAAATTCTGTGAAACACAAAATTGCTGAGCTTGAAGAACACGAGATTGAAGATCAGATAGCGTTTGAACGGAATGAAGTTTGACTCGCTCTTTTCGACTAAGCGCATCGGCCACGACATTCGCCTTACCAGGATGGTAGCGAATTTCGCAATCGTAATCGTTCAAGAGTTCCACCCAACGTCGTTGCCTCATGTTCAGCTCTTTCTGATTAAGAATATACTGGAGACTTTTGTGGTCTGTGAAAACCACACACTTCGGGCCGTAAAGATAATGTCTCCAGATTTTGAGCGCGAAAACCATAGCTCCTAACTCGAGATCGTGAGTTGTATAGTTCTTCTCGTGGATTTTCAACTGTCTAGATGCATAGGCAATAACTTTACCACGTTGCATGAGGACGCAACCAAGGCCTAAGTTAGATGCATCGCAGTAGACAACGAAATCATCGTTTCCATCGGGCAGAGATAGAACAGGAGCATTACACAACTTTCGCTTCAGCGTTTGAAACGCTTCTTCTTGCTTGGGTCCCCACTCAAAAGGCTTATTCTTCTGAGTCAAAGCAGTGAGTGGAACCGCAATCTTCGAGAAATTGGAAATGAATCGACGATAATATCCAGCAAGACCAAGAAAAGATCGAATCTCTGTAGGTGTCGTTGGCGTACTCCAATCCTTAATAGCAACAATCTTGGATGGATCCACATGAATACCTCGCTCATTGACTATGTGACCCAGAAATTGAACTTCTTTAAGCCAAAATTCACACTTGGAGAATTTAGCGAAAAGTTGTTCCTTCTTAAGGAGTTCCAACGTTAAGCGAAGGTGTTGCTCGTGATCGGCTCGAGTCTTCGAATAAATGAGAATATCGTCGATGAACACAATAATGAACTTGTCTAAATAAGGTTTACAAACCCTATTCATTAAGTCCATAAAGATAGCTGGAGCATTTGTTAAGCCAAAAGGCATGACTGTGAACTCGTAATGCCCATATCTCGTGCGGAAAGCAGTTTTGGGGATATCTTCTTCGAGAACACGAAGTTGATGATACCCAGAACGCAGATCGATCTTAGAAAAACATGAAGCACCTTGCAGCTGATCGAAGAGGTCATCAATTCGAGGTAGGGGATATCGATTCTTGATGGTAAGCTTGTTAAGCTCACGATAATCGATACACATTCGAAAAGACCCATCTTTCTTTTTCACGAAGAGGACAGGAGCTCCCCAAGGTGAATGACTCGGACGGATGAATCCTTTATCAGATAACTCTTGAAGCTGTTTCGATAATTCTTGCATCTCTGATGGTGCAAGACGATAAGGTGCTTTCGCAATCGGGTTGGCATTAGGTACGAGGTCGATATGGAATTCAACTTGACGAACTGGAGGCAAACCAGGCAGTTCATCAGGGAACACCTCTGGATAGTCTCGAACAATCGGAATATCCTGAATACTCTTACTCTTGCTATTCTCCTCAGTGACATGTGCTAGAAAAGCAACATATCCTTTTCTCAAATATCTCTGGGCCTTTGTACATGACATAAGCTTCAATCCCCCTGAAGGTTTCTCACCACGAACCTCCAAAACATCGCCAGACGGAAGAGGAATACGAACAATTTTTTCAAAACAAACCACCTCAGCGTGGTGTTTGGTTAACCAATCCATTCCAATGATAATGTCGAAGCTTCCAAGTTGCATTGGCGTGAGGTCGATAGGGAAGAGGTGGTTATCAAGGTTCAACTGACAATTACGAATAACAGAATCGAGAACAAGAGGTTTACCAGTAGCAACTTCGACAGACAAGGGTTTCCTCAATTTAGTTCTAGGTATCGCAAGCAAAGGCTCAAAAGATAGTGAAACAAAACTTCGATCGGCACCAGAATCAAAAAGAATAGATGCAGGTTGATTGTTAACAAGAAACGTACCATTGACAACCTCGTTGTCAGCCCTCGCTTCGTTTACATTCAAGTTGTATGCTCGCCCTCGAGCAGGATTCACGTTGGTGTTGACGTTTGCATTCGGATTCGCATTAGCATTAGC
Organism: Helianthus annuus; assembly: GCF_002127325.2. Lineage (NCBI taxonomy): Eukaryota > Viridiplantae > Streptophyta > Magnoliopsida > Asterales > Asteraceae > Helianthus > Helianthus annuus. Next base: position 76,497,827 of record NC_035433.2, read on the forward strand.
CAGCCTCGGACAGTTGTTGCGGAAGTGGCCAAACTCTCCACAATTAAAACATGAACCTGGTGGGAATCTAGCAGCATTCCCTTGTGCCGGAGCTTGAACCTGGGCAACCTGATTTTGTCCTGAACGACAAACATTGGCTAAATGCCCAAGTCTACCACACGTCGTGCATTGCTTACAAGCTTGTTGTGCAACATGATGACCGTTGCAGCGAGCACAATGAGGTGCGGTACCAGCATATTCCTTTTTCGCAGGAGGTTGAGCCGGTGTGTTCTGTTCAGCCTGTGTCGTAACAGCAAAGTTCTGAGCACCCTTTCGCTTCCTTGATTTCTTCGACGACTCACCTTCTTTACCTTTACCCTTCTTCTTGTCTTTCGCAGAATCAGACGATTTCTTCTTGTCACCCTTGCGAGTGAGTTTACCCTTTCTGACTTGGGATTCAGTTAGGGTAGCAGACAATTCGATTGCTTGGCGGAGGGTAGTAGGATTAACAGCAGTCACAATATCCATCATAGAATCCGGTAGACCATCGATGTATCTTTCGATTGCTTTCTCTGGTGGAGTAACCATGGTGGGACACAATAGACTGAGTTCCTCAAAGCGATCCGTGTACGCACGGTGCTCAGCCCCATCTTGTTTCAAATCGTCAAACTCTCGCTCCAAAGCTCGAATCTCGTGACGGGGACAGAACTCTCTCATCATGAGAGCCCGAAGCTCATCCCATGTTTGTGCCAATGCCACTTCGGCACCCCTATCGCGCATAATACCATTCCACCAGGTAAGCGCTCGCTTCTCAAACACGCTGGTAGCAAATTCAACCTTACGTGCATTCGGACACTGCACATGCCTGAATGTGTTCTCAATACTCTCGAACCACTGTAGGAGCGCAGTTGCTCCTTGCGACCCAGAAAACTTAAGAGGCTTAGCAGAATTGAAGCTCTTGAAGTTGCATGGCGCATTGTTGTTATTATTATTGTTGTTGAATATCTCGTGGACTTGAGTTACAACACCGGGAAGCACAGCAGCCACTTGCTGAGAGACTAGGGCTGCGATTTCTTCAATGGTGAAGGATTGTGCTTCACGTCGTGGAGGCATTGTCTAACAATGAAATATGGGAAACGAGTAAGGTTGATAATCAGGAAGAGCAAAAGATGAATCGACAAAACACAAGGAAGGCGATCATTTGTTCGTTACCTTGAACAAACAAACGACACGCAGTGACTAATCAAAGTAAATGAATCAAAATAATGCATCGCGAAGACATGCTCGCCTATAAGTGAACACTCACCCCAAGAGTTCCCAGGTAAGAGTGACTGGTCCGATTATGTGGATTTGTACGAACACTCTAGCCTTAGACAGAAAACTCAGGGTACAGGCATTCACTCTTCCAGTTTGCACGTGTTCACATTATTTTAACCCAAACTTTGACGAGATTTGAAAATTCAAAAGGCACTAAGCCAAATATGAATCAAACTGGAAGGTTCAGAACCTAGTAATAAATCATCCTAGAATGGATGATTAATTTTCGAAGCAAATTCGGATTTGTGTTCTCGTTGTGGTTATCACTTAAGGATAGGTGACGGTATTGTTTTAAAGTCTAAACACAAGTAAACTTGTGTTAGGGTCCTAAAGTTATAGTCTAGGTCAAAGCATTACTAATAACCTAATTCCCTATAACCATTGGCTCTGATACCAACTTTTCTGTCACACCCCGACCACGTAGGACAACAACCGTGGCGGAAACGTCGGGGAGTGTTGCAACAGAATAATTGTTTCACAACCATGGATTCAAAAATAGTTTCGTTTTATTGATAATATCAAACATTACATTGTCTTAACATAAAACAAACAAGTTTCTTATCAACTATCATAGTTTTAAAGTCACTAAGGCCTCGTCCAGGTCCTACGTGACGCATGCATCCTAGAGAGTCACATCATTCAACCACACCTGAAACATATGTAAAAACAAAGTCAGCAAAGAAATTGCTGGCGAGTACATAGGTTTTATAAGGGTATTGGAATCATGGCTTGTTTGTATGGTGCAATACTTTATTAGACTACAAGAGTCGAAATACAAACCTCGTTTTGAAAAGTGTATTGCAACATAGTTAACCAACTCAAATCAAGTTGATTAAGTTTATAAAATCTCGTAGCCATAATTCTTAACCCCAAAACATTTTGTTTTTTTTTTTTGAAAAACATCTTGTAAAACATCATTGTGTGACATCGTTTTAAATATCGTTTACCCAAGTGAACTAAATAACGCCACGGTAGGTAATATGATGAAAGCACTTATATATAAGAAGTACCAGCGGCGTATCTACCATGTTTTCACCACATTACCCCCGTCTCGTTATCTAAACACTTAACCAAAAACCAGTCGTTTATCGAAATCGTTTAACATCGTTTCCAAATCGTTTACTCGTTTCCAAATCGTATTCGTTTTTAACAGTGAAACTACTTTTGGTCGTCTCGTTAACAACATTCAAACCTTCGTGACTCGTCTAACTCGTTTCTCGTTTCGTATTAACAAACCACCAAAGGGTAAGTTAACAATCGTCAGATTCAGTCGTTACCCACAACCCCCACACATAACTATGGGTGCAGTGCAATAACGGGATTTGTCAGATCCTATGGTACCATAACCTAATACTGGTCGGCTTGATCAATGCTAATGAATGTCATTCGTTATGTAATTACAACCAACAAGTCGTGTACACCTTATCGAAATCGTTATTAGTTTAGTAAAATCGTCATAATCGTTTTTGAAACCATCGTTTAAACTTTGAAAACATTTGATACATATGAATCACCCCAAAACATTTAAAACAGTAAAATAGGGGAACTATGTACTCACATGTAGTGCAAAGTATCCTTGATCAAATAGAACTTCAACAAACTCGAGCAAACCAGAGAAATCAAGTAGCTCCTAGTAATCGAACCACTAGTTAAACAATAAACGCCTAAATCGGAAGATCGGACAGAATGAGGTCTTGTAAACCAAATGAGTGTTGGAACTCATGTGATATGGTTTAACAAAGCCTACATCCTAAGTCGGAACCTAACCTAAGTGCTTTCGACCCATCGCAACCCATTAAGGTAGCTTATGCTACTTTAACGTGTCGTGCATGCAACAGCGCGTTCGAGACGTCTAACTAGTCCTATGACAAGTATTATATGCCCATATATGTTTAATTATGTTACATAATCAGTTACGTGTCAAAAGTTTAGGTTACATAGGCTTAATTACCAATTATGTATGAAAAGGGTATTTTGGTAATTTACTAAAGGCATATAACTACCTATCATGCGACTAATTAAACCTAAGTGACCATAAGGTATAACCTCGGAAGGTTATTCCCTATGCTACTATGGTCACTAAACATGTTTGGTCGGATCCTAATGATCGACCAAACGGGTCGTGTTCGAAAGTCTAAGCGGATGTTTAGTCCGCTTGACTTACGACTCTACATAAGCACTAATCTAAAAGTGACGAGCTAAACATGCTAGAACATGTTTAGTTAAGTTAGAAAACAGGTTTTGATATCAAAACAAACGGTTTTGATACCCTAGAGTAGTTTGGTTACAAAATACGCATAAACACGCATTTTGGCCGAAACTACGACTTGTCACTGAGCCTAGATAACGTGGTAATCAGTAGGTATAGTCACTAGGGACTATAACCATCGTGATTACGCTTACGTTACAAAGTTCAACAGAACTTTGTGTTGACCATTGACCTGGTCAAAGCTGAAAGTCAAACTTGTTTGACCTTCATGCTTGAAATACAAGAACAAGCAAGAAGAGGACTTACCAAGGGTCCAAGAAGGGTGTTTGATCTAAAATAGCTCAGGTATGAAGTGTAAACACCCCAACTTAGAGCTGAATTTAGATCAAGTGTGAAAAACCCAAATGAGGAAGCTTGCTATTTATAGGAAATGGAGATCAATAGGATGATTCCAAGTGTTTTGAGGGATTAATCTTGGCCATACATGTGGGTTAATGGTATTAGAATACAATGGGAGTCAAAAACCAGCTCCAGGTATTGCAAATATTACATTATAACCCCTGAATTCAGCCCAGATTGCTAATTCTGAACTTTCTATCTGGCAAGGCCACGCGCCCCGCGTGAGATTTTGCTTAGTCTCACGTGCCCCGCCTGAGGATGTTTGACAGATTGTCAGTTTTAGTCCCTGCAGCTTAGAAACTTGCGTTTCGGCTCATTTTTGGCACGTTTAAGCCCCGATAACCCCATTTCAAGGCTCTAAAATGAAGTTAAAGTATAGGGAACTTAAAACATGCTCAAAAATATCACGGATGTCGGTTCGTTTGGTCGAAAGGTTGCGTTATTTGCTTAATTACGACGGAAGTCGTAACGAACGCAAAAACGATCCAAATTAAGCGACGAATGGAATTTTATTATGCCAAACACTAAAATAAAATATTTTAATGCTTACATAAATTTTTGGATGTCCGGGTATATTCAGAACGTAAGATATGCGCGAAAATGCAAACTTGTGCACTTTTTGACGCTTTTAGTCCCTATTGATCAATAAAGTTTATTTTAGCATACCGAACCCCTCAAAGCCTATTTCTAAGCTATGTAAAGGTTATTTAGGGTATGTTTAACTTATGATCAAGTTCCGGAGTGTTCGTTACTATCCAAATCGGTATAGTTTCGCAGTTTGACATAATTAGTCCCTGTGATCGAACAAGGTTGATTTTAACACACCGAACCATCCAAAACTTATTTCTAAGTTATGTGGAGGTTATTTAAGGTATGTTAAGCTTATTTCACTATTTCGGAGTGTTTGTTGCATTAAACTGGTTATATTTATGCATTAGAGCGCGTATAACCTTCCAGAAAGCGATTTAGAGCTTGAAATTGGAATCGAGTCGAATTACACAAATCACCAAACACAAATACACACATAATACACCAAAACACATATAATAACACCAAAGCACATTGTTTTATTAATAATCAACATTGTTTTACATCGTACAGAGATTACAGAGCACAGTTGTCACAGTCTCCCCTACTTTAGGAAATTTCGTCCCGAAATTTTAACTAGAGGAAGCTTGTGAAAACAAATGTGGATATTTGGTCATCATCTGGTCCTTACGTTCCCAAGTAAATTCTGGGCCACGTTTGGACTCCCAACGAACTTTAACCAAATGAATCCGTTTGTTCTTCAACTGCTTGAATGTACGGTCCACTATCTCCACGGGTTTCTCGACAAAGTGCATTGTTTCATCGATTTGAATCTCGTCGAGAGGTATGTGAAGATCAGCGTCAGCTAAGCACTTTCGCAAATTGGACACGTGAAAAGTCGGATGAATATTTCTAAGCTCTGGAGGTAGCTCTAGTCGATAGGCAACTTTCCCAACTCTTTCCACAATCTTAAATGGTCCTACATATCGAGGTGCAAGTTTTCCTTTCTTTCCAAATCTCACGACTCCTTTCCAAGGTGAAACCTTGAGCAGGACACGGTCTCCGACTTGAAGTTCTAAGGGCTTGCGTCCTAAATCCGCATAACTCTATTGACGGCTTCTAGCTGTCACAAGATTATCGCGAATTTTCTTGATTTTGTCCGTTGTTTCTAGAACGAGCTCAGGTCCAGTAAGCTGAGCTTCACCGGTCTCGTTCCAACAGACAGGTGAATGGCATTTTCGACCGTAGAGAGCTTCGAATGGTGCCATTTTAATGCTAGCATGATAACTATTGTTGTAAGAGAACTCGATCATTGGCAAATGAGAATCCCAATTACCACCAAAGTCTATCACGCATGCTCTAAGCATATCTTCCAAAGTTTGAATCGTCCTTTCGGATTGCCCATCTGTTTGGGGATGATAAGCAGTGCTTAGATTTAGTTGGGTTCCCATAGCAGTTTGCATGGTTTTCCAGAAATGAGATGAAAATCGAGCATCACGATCGGAAATGATATCCAAAGGAACACCATGTCGTGAAATAATCTCATCAACATAAATCTTTGCAAGTTTATCAGCAGATAGATCCTCGCGAATCGGGAGAAAATGAGCTGACTTCGTTAATCGATCGATAACAACCCAAATAGCATCATGACCTCTAGATGTACGCGGTAGCTTAGTGATGAGATCCATCGCAATGCTCTCCCACTTCCAAACCGGTATCTCTGGTTGTACAAGCAAACCAGAAGGTCGTTGATGTTCAGCCTTGACTTTAAGACAAGTTAGGCATTTCGATACATACAAGGCGATATCTTTCTTCATACCAGGCCACCAGAACTTAGTACGAAGATCCTTGTACATTTTATCCGCACCAGGATGGATAGAATATCGAGACTTGTGAGATTCGTCCATTACTAGGGTGCGGAGTTCGTCTTGTTTCGGGATCCACAAACGATCCTTGAAATAAAGTAAACCATCGCCTTTTGCTTCGAGTTTAAGCTCAAGCTGATGTGGTAATTCCATACCTATCAAATTCTGTGAAACACAAAATTGCTGAGCTTGAAGAACACGAGATTGAAGATCAGATAGCGTTTGAACGGAATGAAGTTTGACTCGCTCTTTTCGACTAAGCGCATCGGCCACGACATTCGCCTTACCAGGATGGTAGCGAATTTCGCAATCGTAATCGTTCAAGAGTTCCACCCAACGTCGTTGCCTCATGTTCAGCTCTTTCTGATTAAGAATATACTGGAGACTTTTGTGGTCTGTGAAAACCACACACTTCGTGCCGTAAAGATAATGTCTCCAGATTTTGAGCGCGAAAACCACAGCTCCTAACTCGAGATCGTGAGTTGTATAGTTCTTCTCGTGGATTTTCAACTGTCTAGATGCATAGGCAATAACTTTACCACGTTGCATGAGGACGCAACCAAGGCCTAAGTTAGATGCATCGCAGTAGACAACGAAATCATCGTTTCCATCGGGCAGAGATAGAACAGGAGCATTACACAACTTTCGCTTCAGCGTTTGAAACGCTTCTTCTTGCTTGGGTCCCCACTCAAAAGGCTTATTCTTCTGAGTCAAAGCAGTGAGTGGAACCGCAATCTTCGAGAAATTGGAAATGAATCGACGATAATATCCAGCAAGACCAAGAAAAGATCGAATCTCTGTAGGTGTCGTTGGCGTACTCCAATCCTTAATAGCAACAATCTTGGATGGATCCACATGAATACCTCGCTCATTGACTATGTGACCCAGAAATTGAACTTCTTTAAGCCAAAATTCACACTTGGAGAATTTAGCGAAAAGTTGTTCCTTCTTAAGGAGTTCCAACGTTAAGCGAAGGTGTTGCTCGTGATCGGCTCGAGTCTTCGAATAAATGAGAATATCGTCGATGAACACAATAATGAACTTGTCTAAATAAGGTTTACAAACCCTATTCATTAAGTCCATAAAGATAGCTGGAGCATTTGTTAAGCCAAAAGGCATGACTGTGAACTCGTAATGCCCATATCTCGTGCGGAAAGCAGTTTTGGGGATATCTTCTTCGAGAACACGAAGTTGATGATACCCAGAACGCAGATCGATCTTAGAAAAACATGAAGCACCTTGCAGCTGATCGAAGAGGTCATCAATTCGAGGTAGGGGATATCGATTCTTGATGGTAAGCTTGTTAAGCTCACGATAATCGATACACATTCGAAAAGACCCATCTTTCTTTTTCACGAAGAGGACAGGAGCTCCCCAAGGTGAATGACTCGGACGGATGAATCCTTTATCAGATAACTCTTGAAGCTGTTTCGATAATTCTTGCATCTCTGATGGTGCAAGACGATAAGGTGCTTTCGCAATCGGGTTGGCATTAGGTACGAGGTCGATATGGAATTCAACTTGACGAACTGGAGGCAAACCAGGCAGTTCATCAGGGAACACCTCTGGATAGTCTCGAACAATCGGAATATCCTGAATACTCTTACTCTTGCTATTCTCCTCAGTGACATGTGCTAGAAAAGCAACATATCCTTTTCTCAAATATCTCTGGGCCTTTGTACATGACATAAGCTTCAATCCCCCTGAAGGTTTCTCACCACGAACCTCCAAAACATCGCCAGACGGAAGAGGAATACGAACAATTTTTTCAAAACAAACCACCTCAGCGTGGTGTTTGGTTAACCAATCCATTCCAATGATAATGTCGAAGCTTCCAAGTTGCATTGGCGTGAGGTCGATAGGGAAGAGGTGGTTATCAAGGTTCAACTGACAATTACGAATAACAGAATCGAGAACAAGAGGTTTACCAGTAGCAACTTCGACAGACAAGGGTTTCCTCAATTTAGTTCTAGGTATCGCAAGCAAAGGCTCAAAAGATAGTGAAACAAAACTTCGATCGGCACCAGAATCAAAAAAAATAGATGCAGGTTGATTGTTAACAAGAAACGTACCATTGACAACCTCGTTGTCAGCCCTCGCTTCGTTTACATTCAAGTTGTATGCTCGCCCTCGAGCAGGATTCACGTTGGTGTTGACGTTTGCATTCGGATTCGCATTAGCATTAGCCAGCCTCGGACAGTTGTTGCGGAAGTGGCCAAACTCTCCACAATTAAAACATGAACCTGGTGGGAATCTAGCAGCATTCCCTTGTGCCGGAGCTTGAACCTGGGCAACCTGATTTTGTCCTGAACGACAAACATTGGCTAAATGCCCAAGTCTACCACACGTCGTGCATTGCTTACAAGCTTGTTGTGCAACATGATGACCGTTGCAGCGAGCACAATGAGGTGCGGTACCAGCATATGCCTTTTTCGCAGGAGGTTGAGCCGGTGTGTTCTGTTCAGCCTGTGTCGTAACAGCAAAGTTCTGAGCACCCTTTCGCTTCCTTGATTTCTTCGACGACTCACCTTCTTTACCTTTACCCTTCTTCTTGTCTTTCGCAGAATCAGACGATTTCTTCTTGTCACCCTTGCGAGTGAGTTTACCCTTTCTGACTTGGGATTCAGTTAGGGTAGCAGACAATTCGATTGCTTGGCGGAGGGTAGTAGGATTAACAGCAGTCACAATATCCATCATAGAATCCGGTAGACCATCGATGTATCTTTCGATTGCTTTCTCTGGTGGAGTAACCATGGTGGGACACAATAGACTGTGTTCCTCAAAGCGATCCGTGTACGCACGGTGCTCAGCCCCATCTTGTTTCAAATCGTCAAACTCTCGCTCCAAAGCTCGAACCTCGTGACGGGGACAGAACTCTCTCATCATGAGAGCCCGAAGCTCATCCCATGTTTGTGCCAATGCCACTTCGGCACCCCTATCGCGCATAATACCATTCCACCAGGTAAGCGCTCGCTTCTCAAACACGCTGGTAGCAAATTCAACCTTACGTGCATTCGGACACTGCACATGCCTGAATGTGTTCTCAATACTCTCGAACCACTGTAGGAGCGCAGTTGCTCCTTGCGACCCAGAAAACTTAAGAGGCTTAGCAGAATTGAAGCTCTTGAAGTTGCATGGCGCATTGTTGTTATTATTATTGTTGTTGAATATCTCGTGGACTTGAGTTACAACACCGGGAAGCACAGCAGCCACTTGCTGAGAGACTAGGGCTGCGATTTCTTCAATGGTGAAGGATTGTGCTTCACGTCGTGGAGGCATTGTCTAACAATGAAATATGGGAAACGAGTAAGGTTGATAATCAGGAAGAGCAAAAGATGAATCGACAAAACACAAGGAAGGCGATCATTTGTTCGTTACCTTGAACAAACAAACGACACGCAGTGACTAATCAAAGTAAATGAATCAAAATAATGCATCGCGAAGACATGCTCGCCTATAAGTGAACACTCACCCCAAGAGTTCCCAGGTAAGAGTGATTGGTCCGATTATGTGGATTTGTACGAACACTCTAGCCTTAGACAGAAAACTCAGGGTACAGGCATTCACTCTTCCAGTTTGCACGTGTTCACATTATTTTAACCCAAACTTTGACGAGATTTGAAAATTCAAAAGGCACTAAGCCAAATATGAATCAAACTGGAAGGTTCAGAACCTAGTAATAAATCATCCTAGAATGGATGATTAATTTTCGAAGCAAATTCGGATTTGTGTTCTCGTTGTGGTTATCACTTAAGGATAGGTGACGGTATTGTTTTAAAGTCTAAACACAAGTAAACTTGTGTTAGGGTCCTAAAGTTATAGTCTAGGTCAAAGCATTACTAATAACCTAATTCCCTATAACCATTGGCTCTGATACCAACTTTTCTGTCACACCCCGACCACGTAGGACAACAACCGTGGCGGAAACGTCGGGGAGTGTTGCAACAGAATAATTGTTTCACAACCATGGATTCAAAAATAGTTTCGTTTTATTGATAATATCAAACATTACATTGTCTTAACATAAAACAAACAAGTTTCTTATCAACTATCATAGTTTTAAAGTCACTAAGGCCTCGTCCAGGTCCTACGTGACGCATGCAACCTAGAGAGTCACATCATTCAACCACACCTGAAACATATGTAAAAACAAAGTCAGCAAAGAAATTGCTGGCGAGTACATAGGTTTTATAAGGGTATTGGAATCATGGCTTGTTTGTATGGTGCAATACTTTATTAGACTACAAGAGTCGAAATACAAACCTCGTTTTGAAAAGTGTATTGCAACATAGTTAACCAACTCAAATCAAGTTGATTAAGTTTATAAAATCTCGTAGCCATAATTCTTAACCCCAAAACATTTTGTTTTTTTTTTTGAAAAACATCTTGTAAAACATCATTGTGTGACATCGTTTTAAATATCGTTTACCCAAGTGAACTAAATAACGCCACGGTAGGTAATATGATGAAAGCACTTATATATAAGAAGTACCAGCGGCGTATCTACCATGTTTTCACCACATTACCCCCGTCTCGTTATCTAAACACTTAACCAAAAACCAGTCGTTTATCGAAATCGTTTAACATCGTTTCCAAATCGTTTACTCGTTTCCAAATCGTATTCGTTTTTAACAGTGAAACTACTTTTGGTCGTCTCGTTAACAACATTCAAACCTTCGTGACTCGTCTAACTCGTTTCTCGTTTCGTATTAACAAACCACCAAAGGGTAAGTTAACAATCGTCAGATTCAGTCGTTACCCACAACCCCCACACATAACTATGGGTGCAGTGCAATAACGGGATTTGTCAGATCCTATGGTACCATAACCTAATACTGGTCGGCTTGATCAATGCTAATGAATGTCATTCGTTATGTAATTACAACCAACAAGTCGTGTACACCTTATCGAAATCGTTATTAGTTTAGTAAAATCACCCCAAAACATTTAAAACAGTAAAATAGGGGAACTATGTACTCACATGTAGTGCAAAGTATCCTTGATCAAATAGAACTTCAACAAACTCGAGCAAACCAGAGAAATCAAGTAGCTCCTAGTAATCGAACCACTAGTTAAACAATAAACGCCTAAATCGGAAGATCGGACAGAATGAGGTCTTGTAAACCAAATGAGTGTTGGAACTCATGTGATATGGTTTAACAAAGCCTACATCCTAAGTCGGAACCTAACCTAAGTGCTTTCGACCCATCGCAACCCATTAAGGTAGCTTATGCTACTTTAACGTGTCGTGCATGCAACAGCGCGTTCGAGACGTCTAACTAGTCCTATGACAAGTATTATATGCCCATATATGTTTAATTATGTTACATAATCAGTTACGTGTCAAAAGTTTAGGTTACATAGGCTTAATTACCAATTATGTATGAAAAGGGTATTTTGGTAATTTACTAAAGGCATATAACTACCTATCATGCGACTAATTAAACCTAAGTGACCATAAGGTATAACCTCGGAAGGTTATTCCCTATGCTACTATGGTCACTAAACATGTTTGGTCGGATCCTAATGATCGACCAAACGGGTCGTGTTCGAAAGTCTAAGCGGATGTTTAGTCCGCTTGACTTACGACTCTACATAAGCACTAATCTAAAAGTGACGAGCTAAACATGCTAGAACATGTTTAGTTAAGTTAGAAAACAGGTTTTGATATCAAAACAAACGGTTTTGATACCCTAGAGTAGTTTGGTTAAAAATACGCATAAACACGCATTTTGGCCGAAACTACGACTTGTCACTGAGCCTAGATAACGTGGTAATCAGTAGGTATAGTCACTAGGGACTATAACCATCGTGATTACGCTTACGTTACAAAGTTCAACAGAACTTTGTGTTGACCATTGACCTGGTCAAAGCTGAAAGTCAAACTTGTTTGACCTTCATGCTTGAAATACAAGAACAAGCAAGAAGAGGACTTACCAAGGGTCCAAGAAGGGTGTTTGATCTAAAATAGCTCAGGTATGAAGTGTAAACACCCCAACTTAGAGCTGAATTTAGATCAAGTGTGAAAAACCCAAATGAGGAAGCTTGCTATTTATAGGAAACGGAGATCAATAGGATGATTCCAAGTGTTTTGAGGGATTAATCTTGGCCATACATGTGGGTTAATGGTATTAGAATACAATGGGAGTCAAAAACCAGCTCCAGGTATTGCAAATATTACATTATAACCCCTGAATTCAGCCCAGATTGCTAATTCTGAACTTTCTGTCTGGCAAGGCCACGCGCCCCGCGTGAGATTTTGCTTAGTCTCACGCGCCCCGCCTGAGGATGTTTGACAGATTGTCAGTTTTAGTCCCTGCAGCTTAGAAACTTGCGTTTCGGCTCATTTTTGGCACGTTTAAGCCCCGATAACCCCATTTCAAGGCTCTAAAATGAAGTTAAAGTATAGGGAACTTAAAACATGCTCAAAAATATCACGGATGTCGGTTCGTTTGGTCGAAAGGTTGCGTTATTTGCTTAATTACGACGGAAGTCGTAACGAACGCAAAAACGATCCAAATTAAGCGACGAATGGAATTTTATTATGCCAAACACTAAAATAAAATATTTTAATGCTTACATAAATTTTTGGATGTCCGGGTATATTCAGAACGTAAGATATGCGCGAAAATGCAAACTTGTGCACTTTTTGACGCTTTTAGTCCCTATTGATCAATAAAGTTTATTTTAGCATACCGAACCCCTCAAAGCCTATTTCTAAGCTATGTAAAGGTTATTTAGGGTATGTTTAACTTATGATCAAGTTCCGGAGTGTTCGTTACTATCCAAATCGGTATAGTTTCGCAGTTTGACATAATTAGTCCCTGTGATCGAACAAGGTTGATTTTAACACACCGAACCATCCAAAACTTATTTCTAAGTTATGTGGAGGTTATTTAAGGTATGTTAAGCTTATTTCACTATTTCGGAGTGTTTGTTGCATTAAACTGGTTATATTTATGCATTAGAGCGCGTATAACCTTCCAGAAAGCGATTTAGAGCTTGAAATTGGAATCGAGTCGAATTACACAAATCACCAAACACAAATACACACATAATACACCAAAACACATATAATAACACCAAAGCACATTGTTTTATTAATAATCAACATTGTTTTACATCGTACAGAGATTACAGAGCACAGTTGTCACATATTAGCAATCTGTTCCTCTTCATTAGGAGGACAAAATTTTCTTTCAACTATTTCCTTAAAGTTGTTCCATTCCATGTTGTAAACCCTATCACTTCCTCTAGACTGAAGAATGGTATTCCACCACTCTAAAGTTGCATTCTTAAAGAGATTAGAAGCATACATGATCTTATCTTCATCTTCACATTTACTTATCTTTAAAACTGCTTCTGTCTTTTCTATCCAACGCAAGGCTGAAATGGCTCCTTCATTACCTGAGAATTCTGTCAGTTTGCAGGATAAGAATTCTTTATAAGAACAACCATATGGGATGGTTCGTCTTCTTTTTGGTATTGGAGTTTGGATAAATAGTCTGTGATTTCCATTCACGCTGTGGCTTGGCTCGGTGGGTGCACGTTTACTTCCGATTATAGAATTATTTTCTTCCTTTTTATTAATAGTATCGATAATATAGGGCATGGCATCTATGGTTCCTTGAGCTATTATGTGTTCGATAGCAATTTTATCCACTTGGTTCCTGTTATTATTGTTATTCTGGATTTCCTGATTTACATCGTTTGACATCTGAATTGTAAACATTTATCAGGTACTAATATCTCAGAATAAATTAAACAACAAACACTCAAACATATTTAAACAAAAACATCGATCATTGCGACTTTACTCTTTACTACTGGGGAACCCGCGCGTTGCGGCGGGATCTAATGTGTACAAAACGCAAAAATGCATATTTAATAGTATAACCAAGTAGTCAACGTTGTGTTTCAAATAAGGCCTTCTAAAATAAATACTTAGATGTTCGTGAAGTGGGAGGTGACCAATTTGAATAACATCATTACTTTTGCACCCCCGTTTGTTTCATATTTGACTAAGTTGACATGATAACTTCCATCTACTAAAGACAAACCCAGTGCACGAGGCTCCTTTACTAAAGATAAATTTACTAAACACTTGAGTTTCCATTTCAATTTTTTCTTTTAGATGCAACCAAAATCACCTCACAAACCCCATACTAAATCAATAAATCCTGATCCCCTTTCCAAACAGGCATATGTGTTGAGAAAGTGCATGTGAATATACATGGACTACCACATACGTAGACTGTTATTACATATGCGAATCCAGATCGCATACATCTGATATTGCATGAGCTACATTGAAAGCATTATAAAACTATTAGTAGAAATCCAAATCTCTATTTTTTTGGTAAACCACAACATAAAACACAAATCGAATTAAAACAATAAGACTTTAGTCAATCTCGATGACAGTAAGTAGCTATGAATATCAACGCACACATGTTAATAATTTTAGCCTACAAGAAGGATTAGGACTTACATACCTGAGAAAAAAGACTCTTTCATGATCAATCCATCCTGTGAGAAACATCACAAAGAAAAAACAACAAAAGTCATCATAGCCAGTGTAATTTTCACCTCTAAATAGGGTAATGATAGTTAAAGTTGCAATGTAGCATACCAGAATCTCGCAACGTGATTCTGATCTCAAATCAAACCCACGCACAAGCAAAAGTTAAAAAAAGATCTCTGGAATCAACCAAAAGTATAAAAAAGATCTCTTATATTATACCCTCTCGGAACTTAGAATATTAAAAGGATTCTAACCGGAAACTGTTATTTAGATACTGTAGAGTCCTACATTCTCCTAACGTCTAACGTACTTAACAAGGGTAAATACGTAAAAAATCACTCAACCATTATGAAATCAACTTCGCAACTAAAACGCCAAATGGATAAAAACAAAACTACCTTATTTAAAAAAAACAATAGCAAATATAAAGATCGTTTACCCCAGTTCGATACTGACCCGTTTGAATAAATACGGACAGAGTAATTTTTTTAATACCAAACAATGCACCCACTGAAAAGCAGCACGCTAAAAGCATCGTTTGTGTTATGTTTTAGGTCGTGTCAGGAAATTTCACAAGAATTGCCGCACCTAAAACACATTACAGATCCAACACAGCTGATTACAAAGATTAAAAACTGAATCTTTAAATCTATAGTTAAACAGTGAACAAGATACATTCTTTTATCGCATAAATCGATATAAATTTACATTCCCAGTTGTCTAAAATAAAAAAACATAACTTAAATCTCATGGGCAAGTCTCAAATATCCTCTTCAAACAACCACAGATGTATCTGCACTTGATGTATCTGATTGTTACAAACTTGTTGGTCCCATGTTTAGCCCAATGAGCCCTCAAATGAATTACAATATCAAAACTATAACCTTCAGAAGCCAGCTTCTCCAACACCTTTTTGAAAGCCCCTGGGCTCATCTTCCGGTCCGTGATCCGAGCCCCATGGCGTTTCGTGCCCATCGGCAACATGTACATCGAAATGGTGGTTATGCGTCAAGCCGACTGCCACCCACCTGACCCCCATCGATAACACTGCTGAGGTGTTCCAGTGCCTGAACACACCGGTATCGAGATCCCAGATATGTCCATATCCAGCCCGTTTATCACAATATCCAAATTCGTTTCATAACCTTCGATCGTTGGCCTGTTTGACCCGTATGACCTTTTGGTTCGCGGGGTCCTTCGCCATCTTCGGTTTCTTCCCTCGTCGGCCTTTTAGGCCCAACGGGCCAGATCTCTTCTTCACCAGCCCGTTAAGCCCGTCAACATCGCCTGCACATTCACCAACACCATCCCCACCACCGATATCCTCCAAGCTCATTATGGGGTCTTTCAACGAATCGTTCGGCTGCATAATGTGGAATGAATTCGAGCCCGAACCCGAATGATAAAAATAATCTGTCCGTATTTATTCAACTATTATGAAATCAACTTCGCAACTAAAACGCCAAATGGATAAAAACAAATCTACTTTATTTAAAGAAAACAATAGCAAATATAAAGATCGTTTACCCAGTTCTATACTGAGCCGTTTGAATAAATACGGACAGAGTAATTTTTTTAATACCAAACAATGCATCCACTGATAAGCAGCGCGTTAAAAGCAACAATCAAACCCCGGCCGATTGACTAATAGGCCATTAATGGGTCATTAGTATATGAATAGTTAACGCATATTAGTCATAAAAAAACCAAAAAACAAAAAAACTGACCCGATCGACCTGAAACCCGTTCTGACCCGGACCCGTTTTGACCCAACCAAAACAACCTGTTTTTTTAATTGACCCGATTTGACCCATGATCCGACCTGTTTTCCAGGTCTACCTATAAGTTTTTAATGATCCATCCATCATATAACCTAATTACTTATCTCAGTCAGTCACATAAAAACAACAAATTTCTTTTTACTTGAGAAAAGAGTATAGTCATAGTACCTGGGCTTCACTTAATGAAGGCGATTTCATTCCTCGTCGTCAAGTGTTGTAGGCTAC
The DNA here is from genome assembly GCF_002127325.2 of Helianthus annuus. Lineage (NCBI taxonomy): Eukaryota > Viridiplantae > Streptophyta > Magnoliopsida > Asterales > Asteraceae > Helianthus > Helianthus annuus. The sequence continues at coordinate 76,514,654 of NC_035433.2, forward strand.
AGTTGTAGGTTGATCCTTTGAGACCACTTAAAAATATCAGAGTAAACCCAATCACCTCCAAGCTCTTTTCCATCTGAGCCAGCTGCTACGCGTATAATATCTTCTATTAAAGCAAATAATAAAAAACCAAAAAATAAAAAAAAACTGACCCGACCGACTTGAAACACGTTCTGACCCGGACCTGTTTTGACCCCAACCAAAGCAACCTGTTTTTTTAATTGACCCGTTTTAACCCATGATCCGACCTGTTTGCCAAGTCTACCTATAACCATGTCTCAGTTTTTAATGATCCATCCATCATATAACCTCATTACTTATCTCAGTCAGTCACATAAAAACAACAAATTTCTTTTGACTTGAGAAAAGAGTATAGGCATAGTACCTGGGCTTCACTTAATGAAGGCGATTTCATCCTCGTCGTTAAATGTTGTAGGCTACAGTTGTAGGTTGATCCTTTGAGACCACTTAAAAATATCAGAGTAAACCCAATCACCACCAAGCTCTTTTCCATCTGAGCCAGCTGCTACGCGTATAATATCTTCTATTAAAGCAAAATTCCCCATTATATCCACATGGGTCCCACTTTGGGTACCTCGTCCTTCCAGAAGAGTTGCTGGTGGTGCATGATTGTACTCTCGTATATATGTTTTAATCCCCCATGGATTGCATCGGGTTTTCCCCCCACCAACCTTTTGCACACATGAAACCTGCACTCAAGGTGGGGACCATTATAATGAACAACCCTGCATCAAGGATACTTTGAGCATTTTTTATCGTCAAAAGTTGGGTCCAGAGTTATTTGTATAGCTTCTTTTCCAAGAGAGAATACAGGTTATAACTTACAGTTATAACAGAGAACTGTATGCATTCTAATAAACTTCAAATGCAATGATATTAAAAGATAGTAATGATGCTATAAACTTAAACTAAGAGAACTTACAACGCTAAAGGAATCACTACAACAATCCATAGTGCAACTTTAAAGAGCTAAAAAATTGAAATTCCAATTGTATCCTCACAACGTCTTAAAAAATGACGCTAATTCCTATTCTACCCATCTCAAATTGTTAAAGCATAACTAAACAATCTCAAAAGATAATGTAGGATCGTTGTTGAACCCAAATTAGTCAATCCGAAGAGTTGTTTATCCAATTCAGAGGCGGAATCAATGAATTAGACGCTCAAACTAATTATAATGCTTTCTTTTATTGATCTAACAACGTTTACAACCTGAAAGCAACTTGGCAGCACTTCGTTACAATTTTCAGAACCGTTACCAAATGAACAACCATGCACCTATATATACTAGTGGCTGGTTCGCTTATAGAGACATCCGTATAAGCGGACCTATGAGCTTGTGGTTCGCTTATAGGGACATGTCCATATAAGCGGATCTACATGCTTGTGGTTCGCTTTTATGGACATTGTCCATATAAGCGGACCTACATGCTTAACCACTAAATTTCGACTCACGAACCTCGTGCACTGATTATTCTAATCTATCCTATTCTATTACATGATGCAAGACGAAGTCAATAGACGTAATGCACTAACAGACTCCCCCTCGGATATTGACGAAGTCTTCAGTGACTAAACTCTGTTATGACCCCTCTTCAGTCTTGATCATTTTGCCATCTCAATCAGATTGTAACAACGTAAACATCCATCATTCTTTCTCTTTGAACAACTTCACACTTTGACATTTTCACCAGAATCTCATTACTGGCTTTATCATTAACAGCTTTATTATCAGCTGGCTCCCCCTCTCATCAAGCTTCCGTGCTTTTTAGGGACCGACACCACTCTTTTCAGCTACAAGCTCATCCTTACTGTCAGCTTGTCTTCAGACTCCCCCTCAGTCTTTGCTTCCGGGATCGTAATCTGGTATCTTTCTTATCCTGCAATCACTCAAACATTATATAAGTAACAAAATTTTAAAACCATCAAACAAATTCTCTAATCCACTCCCCCTATCAACATACATTATAGATATGGCAGCATTAAAGAATCCAACTCCCTCACAGTTTATCTTCCAAGTTCAAGTCAATGACCTTGGAGATATCACACACTGTTTTTGAAATTTTTGATTTTAATTCAAGTATCAAATTAATGAACTTGTTTTATTTTCAGAAACACAATCAGCTTACTTAGATTTTGAAACTCAGCATTTCAGATATCAGTTGTCGAAAATAAAGCAGAAATCAAAATCTTTTTGTATTTTCTGAAAATATAAAGCAGTAAAGAAATATATACAAACATATTTACAGACAATATTTTTGTTTGATTATGCGTCAGAGGATCATATCAGTTTTTGACAAGTCACAAGTACCGTTGAGCTTAATTACACATTAAGAATTAAACAATTCACTTCAATTGTCGATATACTGATCCATCTTAAATTTTCATACAAACTTCAACTGATTCAGGATACGAATTAGATGTTTTAAGAACTTGAACTCATTCATGTGTCCCACCTATTGAATATACTCCCGTATCCAGAATCCCAAATATTCAGTCTTACAGGTGAGTATACCACAAATGATATCTGTAAGGGGTTAAATGCGAGGGCCGTGAGAGCTCAGGTCGATACTTCTGTATACGCAGAGAGATGACGGCTTCGACTTTTCGGTGTGTCCCCTTTAGAGGATCTTTTAATTACAACAGCAGCGACTATCAATTTTATTGTTTCATCAGCTTGCTGAGGGCGATGCTGTGTTTCAAGCATTTGCAGAAAGTATTATTCGAGGACTAGGTCAGTACTTCCATACAGCAGAAGTCCCAGAATAATACCCCAGATATCACTGAGTATAAAGACCTAGTATCTCAGAATATGAGACCTTTCAAACGAGATTTCAGGGGTTACCTATATATCCAAGTAGTGTTCCCCACGAAATAAGCAAGTGTTTGAATTTAGGTTTATATCCCGAAAAAGTTTACTAAATGTATAAAAACCTATTGACATATCACGAGTGAGACTGTTTAACGCTTATTAATTCTTTACAATTCTTTAGCATACCGTAACTGTCTACTGATGTACTATCATTTCCTCTTTTTACGCAAAACTCAAAATTTTTTAATTTTATCATGTTTTTGGCCTTTTCAAATTTTCTAATGTTTTTGTATTTTCTGACAATTTTTCTCCCCCTAAAATGCAAAAACATTGAAAGAAATTTGACAACACGATACTGATAGCTTTATCTCGCCATCCATGTTCAGCTAATCATGCACTGAATTACACTAAAAACAGTAATTACCCCCATGATTTACAACACATTGATTTTTACGGTTTGAAAACCGTTTTTCAATCTGATGAATGTAATCATGTTCGTTCAGCCGTAAGGGTTTCGGCGTATTCAAGTAACATTTATTCTATCAAAAACTAAAACATAACATATTTTTGGCTTTTACTTTTTCAAGTTTTTAGGATTTTGAAAATATTGTTTATTTATGTACAAACCACAATCAAACTAAACTCCCTGTTCAACCAAACCAGGGTCCTGCAACCTCTTCCTGTGCCAGGCTGCTCCAACTATCAATCTCACAATCTTCAGCTCCATTGAGCACCTGCACATTCAAACTTTATCAATCACTTGAACAATTTAGCCCAGGTCTGTTGGACCTTAGGCATTTTAACACAATAATTTTCATTCAATTTTGGAAAATCTTTGTCATTTAAAACTTTTTCAGCTTTGATTTCAACTTTCACATCTTTTACCGACGACACTTGTTTCTTAGCACTCCACACTTGACCTCCCGGAGTACCTCTTTTGTAAAAGTTTGTCTCTTTTTGAACCTTTTGATTTTGAACAACCTTTTTAGGTTTCCAAAACTCTTGAGGTTTTGTCATATCAACAGATGTTCTCCAACTATGTGTTGTTCTCAATCTGGGTGTGTGAGAATTCCAGGTCTGTCTTGAATTGAACCTTTTCAGGTTTGAATTCCAGTTTTGACTTGAAGCAAACTTGTTCGTATTGTATCTCCAAGTTTGTTTCGAATCAAATCTGGTTGACCTTGATTTCACATTCTCAGATTTCTGATTTTCAACATCAACAGGCTTTGGATTTGGACACTTTCGTGCAACATGTCCAATTTGATCACACTTAAAACACACTTTCTTGAAACATCCTTTGCCTGTTGTTGTTTCTTTTTCATAGCATCAAACTCCTCATTAGACTGTTGTCCAAATTTGAGTTTTTCCTCTTCTTTCAAGTTTTTCCCTTGAACAAAATTCATCTTTTGTTGCAAATTTTGTTGTTTACTTTGATTCCAATTTTGTTTCCTTTTATAACCCAAACCAGCCTTCATGTTTTTCTTCTTTAGACCCAGGTTTGTTATAAAAAGATTTATGACCTTTACCAGCAAACTTTGGAATCTCAGACTTTTCAATCTCAACCATTTTGAAAACTTTATCTACCTTTTCTGAAATCACATTCTGAATCGGGAATACAACATCTAAGAATAATTTGTCCGATCCAATCATGGTATAAACCAATCCCTTTGAATCATCATTCAAATTTTTCTCGGATTTTGTGTTTGTCAGATATCCATCATAAAGATTTCCTTCATCTTCATCCTATGATTCAGACTTACCTTTTGTAGACTCATCTTTCAAAACACTATCAACCACCTTACTTACCACCTCTGAATCATCAGCATCATCAGATTTGGTGTAAGTCACATCGATACTTTCAGGTAATTGGTCAGCTATGTTCAAACCCTTTGCCACCTTTTCCTCATCATAAAAAGTATAATTGTTTCTCAATGGTGGTGGTACCTGATGAAATTCTGAACCAATACCCTTTTTACAATTATCAGTATCTTTGTCATCTGGTGTGATATTGAAAATGCGTTCGAGAATATACGAAGAGTTATGATAACTTTGAAGTTTTGTAACAATCTTTTCTTTTTCAGCCAAGACTTGTTTAAGATTAGCAATTTCATCAACATACTTGTTCAATTCAATTTGCTTTTCTTTAAACTTTCTTTCATACATTTCTTTGGCTGTTAAAGTTTCAGACAGTCTTTGATCAAAACTTTTGACTTGGCTCTTCAAAGTATCATAAGCTTCTTGTACTCTCTGACTCGACCATTTTAAAGAATCATATTGTTTTTGTAACTCAAGAAACTTAGATTCTTTCTCAACACAATCAACACATTTTGCGGCACATTTTTCTTTCAAAATCTTATTTTCTTCTTCAAAATCATGACATTTCTGTGTTAACTTCTCAACTTTTAATTTTAAACTTTCTTCTGTTTCAATTCTTTCTTTACATTTCATTTTTAAAACATTTTCAAGTTTGTTCATTTCATTATCTTTTGTTTTTATCAGTTCATCTTTATCAATACAAGCTCTACATGTTTCCATGCATTTCTTGCATTGTTCAATTGATTTTAAGATTTTAGAATCAGAATTTACCTCAATGATTGACACCTCGGCGTGCTCAGCTGCCTCTGTCTGTTTCATCTCTTGTATCTTCTCGTTATCAGCACCATCATCACTGACAATCTTCACCTTCTTAATCTTTTCTTCAATCTCTTTCAGCACCAGTTCTTCTTTCTTCTTCTGTTCTTCCTCAGCTGTTTGATCCTCTTCAACAGAAAGGTTTGCGACAGTCTTCACTTCTTCAATCATCTTTTTCAATTCTTCTTCTTTTCTCTTCTTCATTTCTACCACCTTTGGTAGACTTGCTTCAAAAACCTTCTTTAACTTGTTCATCAAATCTGGCAGATAACTTTTATCAGAAAGCCTTCTTGTGTTGAAAGTACGCTCACTTGGAAACAAATTGGTTACAGCATCAAAATCCACTTTTGACGGATCAACTACTGGATTACCCTGTGGATCCATGTAACACTCCAACTCTTCATTCCATCTCTTGGCTCTTTGTGCTTCTTGAAATGGTTCATTCAACTTGCTAATCTCCCATCTCGCACTGTCTCTTCGCCACCAGGTATCATGATCATCATTTGCAACAAATGCATATCCAACTGCATCTTTTTCTGGTAGAACCTCTTTGCTCCAATCATATCCTTCATCATCATATATAACTGCAAGAGCCCTTGATTTTTCTTCCGGCTGTTTCAATCTTGGTGGCTCAGACTTGTTCTGATGGTAAATCGCTTTCTTGTAATAATCTTCGTTGAACGGGTTCTCAGAATCATCAGCAGCATACGCATTTCTGCACTCGCGCTTGAAGTGACCTTTTTGTTTGCATTTGAAGCATGTCACTTTGGATTTATCAAATCCCAGTTTGGTAGTTGGTCCACCAATTGACTTTCTCCCCGTGATCTCCATGAACCTCTGTGCTCGACGAACCGCACTGGCCATGCACCATCTTATGTCCATTAATTCCATCTCCTCGGGGTCTAATTGATCATAATCTTCTTTCGTCAAATTGGTATTGCCAATCTTCCCTGCAACGAGGCATTCATATGATTCAAGTACATATGCCAAAAAAACCATCTGTTGTTTCGCCGATTCTTCGCTGAAGTTCTGCCCATTCTTCAAATCAACTGTGATATTACACTGGAATAGATTTTTTGAAGCAGATTGGTCTGGGGTGTTTGAAGAAGATCCACTGTGAAAACCACTGTGAAGACTTTCATTGTTCAGTGAAGTTGAACTTTCTAAAGAAAACGTTGTTTTTGGAGATCCAGCCTGTGGTATATTTCCTCTGTAGTAAAGCTCCACATTCTGCTGATAAGCTAGACTGTTGACTTTGGATCTTTTTAACTCTAATTCATGGCTTTCAAGCCTTTCAATCAGCAAATCCACTTTTAAATCATCTGGCTTGATTGTATTTTTCAGCATTAGAGCGAAGTATTTCCACTCTTGATCATTTGGTAATGAATCAAACAATTTATCCACCATCTCTTCTTCAGAGTATTTAATTTCATATCTGGCCAGCTCCATTTTCAGATGTCCAAATCTCTCGATCATTTTACAAACAGATTCATTTTTCATACAACTGAATACATCAAATTCTTTACGCAACAATTTCTTTTTATTTTTGACAATTTCATTACTACCAACACACTTTTTCTCTAACGCTTCCCACAATCTCTTTGAAGTTTTTTCTTGTTCAAGTAACGAGATAATATCCTCTCTCACTGACTGTTTGATCAACGTTATCATTCTATATTCAGCCAGAACATTTTTTATATCTTTTTCAGTAAAATCTTTCTCATCTATTAACTCTCCTCCTTCTTTCTCTGGTGCTTTATATTCACTCACTAATTTTAACCAGCTTTCAGGAGCGAAAGCTTTTACCCAACCTTCAAATCTGTTTTTCCACCAGTTATAGTCTTCAACTTTCATTAACTTTGGTGGCTTCTGTTGGCTTCCGTACATGTTCTCGAACTTCAAATTCTCCGAAATTTCTCTTGAATATTCTTTCAACTCATATCTTCTATCTGACGATTCGGAAGTGAAAGCATTGTAGAATGTGTTGTAGATTTCATCACCGTTGTTTGACATCTTTAATCATGTCACACCCCGCTTTCCACGTGTTTCACCGGTGGGCCCGAGCGAAGCCTCATGCGTAACGATCAACACATGTGTAACATATGAATTTGTCAAGAATGAAGCAATTAAGTGTTCGTTATCATGAAAGAAAATCCTTGTGGTGCAACGATTATTAGGGGGAGTAGAAATGCAAAAATCTACTCATTATATGCAAGAAGTCGAAATTTCAACAAAAGAAATTTAAGGACTTTACCTGGAAGTTCACGTGATGATTGTTTGTTATGTGACATTACCATGGAATGTTGTACGTAGCATAATCGCCATGAATGAAGTAGGGGGAATGCGAAGACATGTGACTTCTTTTGCAGCGCCAGCATTGTGAGTCCCTTTAGACTAAGCATCGATCGTTATGAAATCTTGTTTAAGCGTACCTCAGCGTGACTCGTGTCATTTGCAAGATCACGTAGCAAAGTACCGCATTTCAGTTGTCGTTTCTCCCGCTGACGGGATTAGCATCGTTTTTGTCATGCCCATTTGTGTTTTCCCCAAGGCCTTGCCTCGAAAGTCGTGTGTGATATACTTCGACATTCGCTGACGTATAGTTTATGTTTCATGTATAGTTGTGCAATAGTGTTTCGTTCCACGTAGATTAACTGCTCGGTTAGTTAAAATAGCATAGACGACACAATATAATGGCGTTTGCTCGAGTTGTTAGTCACGGTCTCTAAGTGAGGACCTCTAATGAGTTTCAACATAAGCTTTCCAAAGGTCCTAAATGCATGTTATCCAAAACACTCAAAGCTTTGATTAATGTATGAATTTGTTTCATGAACCGTGTATCAACACAACACTTGTGTATGTTTAGAACCAAAATTGTGGACTCATTGTTTTTGGCAACGGTTGGAAACCCATATTCAGTCCTAGGCGTTCTGTATGTGTCCAAGTCACGTATTGAGCAATATAATAGAGAAGTAAAGATTGTAAATACCGGTACCGTACTTCAAGTAGGTGATGGCATTGCTCGTATTCATGGTCTTGATGAAGTAATGGCGGGTGAATTAGTAGAATTTCAAGAGGGTACAATAGGCATTGCTCTTAATTTGGAATCAACTAATGTTGGTGTTGTATTAATGGGTGATGGTTTGCTGATACAAGAAGGGAGTTCTGTAAAAGCAACAGGAAAAATTGCTCAGATACCAGTGAGTGAGGCCTATTTGGGTCGTGTTATAAACGCCCTGGCTAAACCTATTGATGGTAGAGGTGAAATTTCATCTTCTGAATATAGATTAATTGAATCGGTTTTTTGTATGAATGGAACTTTTTCTATAAATCTCTATCTCAAAAAAATGTATAACAGAAATATCCAGAAATCTGAATATAGAAATAAAATAACTAACAGAAATCACACGAATAAATAAATTCTATTTGACTCTGCCTCTTCAAGTGACTCAATAAGATAGACTGACCCGTTCCAACTTCCCAAAACTTCCCAAAGATTCAATCCATAAAGAATCATTACAAATCTTTATACTTGAATTTGAGTCATGTTTTACAGTAAAGACTTCATTTGGTTATCATAAAAAAGATAATTTTCTGTTTCTTTTATTTCTCTCGTTATAAATAATGGAATTTTCTTTCCTTTTAAAAGTTCTTTTAGTATTTGTTTTACAAAGAAAAAGACTTTTGCTTCTTTTTTTTTATTTTTTTTAAAGCTCTTCGAATTCTAAAATTGAATTTTCTGATTTCGACTTTATAGTCTATATCTTTAAAAATGGGTTCAAAAAAGGAAGGTGTTTTTCGCGGAGGACCAAAAGGATATTCCGTTTCCATTCCCAAAACTGTTAAAAAACAAGAATCAAAATCATCTTGTTGCTTTCGATCTCTATCAGAGAGTCGTAGCTTAGATCTGTGCCAAGGTTTCAAATGAAAAGGATATAGGATTTTTATCTGAAAACCTTCGATTAACACAAATGTCCTACGAAGAAGAAGAATCCTAGAACAAAATGAGAAGTAGCTAACCAACTGCTAGGAGACACATAATTGACTGCATTGATCTCGGTAGCTACTCCACCCACGGAATTTAAAGAACCTAAAGGAGCATGAGTCATATATTCTGCGGAACGACGTTCTTGCCAAGGTTGTATGTCTTTTTTCAGCCGACTCAAGTCCAACCCATTTGGACCCCTTAGAGGTTCTAACCAAGGAGCGCGCAAATCCCAAAAACGCATAGTTTCTCCTCCAAAAATGACTTCTCCGGTCGGGGAACGCATTAAATATTTACCTAAACCGGTAGGCCCTTGAGCGGATCCTACGTTAGCTCCAAGACGTTGGTCTCTAACTAGAAAAGTAAATGCTTGAGCTTGAGAAGCTTCTGGTCCAGTGGGTCCATAAAACTCACTAGGATAAGCCGTATTATTGAACCAGACAAAACAACAAGCAATGAAACCAAAGACAGATATAGCCGCTAACCAGACAAAACAACAAGCAAGTAAGCCTCTCCAGACATTATTTTACATCGACAAACAACAAGTAAAGGAAGAAAGAAATGATTTAGCGCCTCTTTCCAATACTGATCGAAAGTGCATTGCTGTGTCAGAAGAAGGATAGCTATACTGATTCGGTATACTCTAAAGACGCCCTCGGTACAATATTGACGATCTCACAAAGATTTTTTTTTTCAGTGAATTTACATTTACTGATCCAATCTTTTACGGAATCGATCCCCTTTTGACTGTACAAGAATATGTGGAGCTCAGCATGTCTGGAAGCACAGGAGAACGTTCTTTTGCTGATATTATTACCAGTATTCGCTACTGGGTCATTCATAGCATTACTATACCTTCCCTATTCATTGCGGGTTGGTTATTCGTCAGCACTGGTTTAGCTTACGATGTGTTCTCAGTCATAAACTTTCGCCAACCGTCCAACGCATAACGTGGCTTCAAATCATTTAACTCTGACTTAACATCATAAACCTCCACAACTCCAACCATGTTTTGAACTTTCAAAGGATGAAGATCAACAGAAAGACCTGCTCGTCTGGCAACTTCAACAGGAAGACGTTACATGTATTGTGTGGAAAAAAATAATAGTCAGACAAATAAACATAAATCATTAGTTTGTTATAAAAAACGGTATACCAGCCTATAGTCTCCTTTGCGATGAAAATGAAAGAACTCAGGGTCGAGAAGATGTCCAGAATGTTTTTTTGTTTCTCATCTATTAACTCTCCTCCTTCTTTCTCTGGTGCTTTATATTCACTCACTAATTTTAACCAGCTTTCAGGAGCGAAAGCTTTTACCCAACCTTCAAATCTGTTTTTCCACCAGTTATAGTCTTCAACTTTCATTAACTTTGGTGGCTTCTGTTGGCTTCCGTACATGTTCTCGAACTTCAAATTCTCCGAAATTTCTCTTGAATATTCTTTCAACTCAGATCTTCTATCTGACGATTCGGAAGTGAAAGCATTGTAGAATGTGTTGTAGATTTCATCACCGTTGTTTGACATCTTTAATCATGTCACACCCCGCTTTCCACGTGTTTCACCGGTGGGCCCGGTGGGGGATTACCGTGACGTAGTTGGCAACAATAAAGTCAAACCACAATATATAAATGCACAGCGGAAGCATAAAGATAAATTATATTTCAACCACTGATTGTAATATCCAAGTATCACGAGTAGTCGAAACAAATCCACAGGGGATCAAAATAAAAATATTAACATTGTTTAATAGATATGGCATCCCAAGCTTGCGAGACTCTAACGATGCTTAAGGAGTGGCCAGCCTATTTCTTACAGAACCTGTATTTAATCTTTTGGGGAAAATACGTCAGTTTACACTGGTAAATACATTCAACCGACACTTTTGTAAAATGTTTAATAAAATTAATTTGAATGCACAAGGCACAAACTCTTTATAACTTGGGATAATTTATTAATTAAATCTTGTAAAAGAATTACATGTTCACTATGCGTTCGGTCGCCCGGGTCGTGCCGGGTTTAAGGTTAATAGACACGCCACAAAGCATAAAGCCGTGGCGGGAAAACCAACGGTTATACCTTTATAATTATAGACACCTTGTCGGGTGTACGCCTACACCCGCGTGTCGAGGTCGTGGCCATTTCGTAAAATGATGCCAAGGATATTCGGGACATGGTCATTAAGCTCCCAAAGGCGTAAAGCCAACAAAACCAATTTTTAAACGGGTCACATTGATAATACCCAACTACAAATGAGTTGGGGTCAATTGCCCGACCAAGCGGTATTTTAAATACCGTAACCCAAGCCCGTATAACGGAAAATAAGTTAAAAGTATTTACCTGAGCAAGTAATATCCTTAATAAACAATGCAAGTTTCTTTTACTGGTCTGCTATTCTGGAACGAAGGTTTAAACAACCTATTAGAATCCTAACGGGTCTTTAATTTAGCCTTAGCTTAGACCGGTCAGTTTCAAAGGATATATACGGTTTAGTCGCATGATGGGCGAAAACCAGGAATGGAATATGGTTTGGACCCAACAAGTTTGAAGACCTGTTTTATATGGGTATAATAACCACACTCTGGATTTTGAAGTGAAAACGATAAGGTTTGACCCGTTTCGGCTAGTTTATGTAAACTAGTTACATAAACCGAACCGTGCGCGCAAAAAGGCGTAACGGGTAACCGTGAGAGTCCTACACAGGTTTCCTAAGTTAATATGCTCTAAAGAGGTTGTGGTATCAGTAGGATACCTTCCATAATGCCCGTAACGAGTTTAATCCCAATATACGCCCCGTAGGGGTATTTCGGTATTTTTAAAGATTATAAAAGAGGTTTCCGAGTTCTACAGGAAATCTGAGTTTTCCGAACAGTTTATAAAGTTAAAAATACTTTATTTATTATTTAAAATCAGTAGCAACTGGAATCGGGTCAAAAGACCATGTAGAACTCAAGTTATGTTTGAAAAGGGTATATTCGGTAATTACCGAATCGATGCCATAACCGCAGGTTATGAGCAGGTAAAAATAATTAAAAATCTTTAAAAATCTCAAAATATTATTTTACATCAGTGTGTAAAAGGTTTGGTGTCGAAATTTGGGTTTAGATAGGCTTTATGCTAATTGCGCCGTTTAATTACTAAAGTTTCCGTAATTGCGCTACTTAGCATAACTCCTATTCTAGACCTCGGATTGACGTGGAAATTTTAGGGACAAGCTTAGAAATCAGTAACTAAGGTTATTGTCCTTTCACATGTCCAAAATTCTCGTTTTAAAGTAGAAAGGGCGTTATGGTCAACTTTTAGGCGTTTAACGGAAATGTGCTAAAGACTCGGACAACCGATGAACCGGTCACAGAGGGTTATACCATCATGTAACCTGGTCCTAAGAGAGTCCTAAGGCATATTTAAATCATACCATAACGGGTCAGAACTGTAGTCAAAGCAAAAGTCAAAGCTTTGCGACTTTCGGTTCCGAAACGGGTCAAAATAGTAAATGGTCGGACCAAACAAGCCTAGACTAGTTAATATACTTATTATCATGTTATATGAGTGTTAAAACAGGTTACACGCCATCTACATTACTGATTATGCATAAAATTGAAAGTTAACATTCTGTTGACTTTTTCTAAGCAAGTTTGACTCGACATTCGGACTAGTTAGAGTGGGAATCAGAGGGTGCCCTTTTGAGGGTTTAAAGCCCACATGATTACCAACATATAACTACCTTTGTTTCGATTAATCACTGGACCATTTGTGATTAACCGCTAAGTCAATCGTTAATTACGACGGATTGACTTTTAAGCTATAATTAAGTAAAAACTAAACCACAAAGGGTTAAACATACTTACAAGAGTCCTATGCACGACTTGTGAAGCCTAGAGAGAATGCTTGAGTTCCAGAAATGAGCAGAAGTGTTGAATGAAGGTGTGAACAATTGTTACAACATGAATGGCCTTTTATAGTGTTCAACATCCTCCAAGATGGTGACAACTAAGTCTATGGGGTGATCCAGATCATTTACAAGTGTATTCTAGTGCCTAGGAAGTGTTAGGAGTCGCCCATGTCCCTGAAAATATCTTACAAGGTCGGTTTAACCGTTATAACAGCCAACAGCCAACTTACTGTCGCTGGGCACCCCTTACGGACCGTAAGGCAGGGCCCTTGCGGTCCGTAAGCCTTTGACAGAGAAAATGTTTTACCCTTTCGCACCTTACGGACCGTAAGGCAGGACCCTTGCGGTCCGTAAGCCCTTGTCAGAATCAAAAAAAATTAACCTTTCATGCATTGAACAGTCAACTTGCAATGCATGATTTCTGGCCATGAATTATCAGTACCATGCCTTTAACCCATGCTTGAACAGTTGTCTACCCCATTATGCAATGTAATTGAATTGAACAATGATAGGATTCATGAATGGAGATTTAACGTGCATTATTTTCATAGGATCCCTTCTCACAAAGTTGGCATCCATCATTATTAGTAATCACCGGATTAAGGTATATTAGATGTTTATTAATCATGTTAGGGTCTTGGGATTTATTAATGGAGTCGCTCAGAGGTGTAAATTAACATGTCGACGTGTTCAAAAATCCTACCATACATCTTTAATTAAATCCGGGTTTACCATACTTTTGTCGTAAGTGACACGTGTCGTTTATTTATTGGACGCAAAATTTCGAGGTGTTACATCCTCACCCCCTTAAAAGAAATCTCGACCTCGAGATTTATTGAAATAACTGAGGGTACTTTTCTTTCATCGTGGATTCTACCTCCCACGTGTATTCGGGACCTCTACGGGCATCCCATTTTACCTTCACTGTCGGTATATACTTCCTACGAAGCTTCTTGACCTGTCGATCCACGATCGACACAGGTTTTTCAACGAACTTTAAGCTCTCGTCGATGTGTACATCTGTATGCGGTATAACCAGTGCTTCATCAGCAAAACACTTCTTCAAGTTACAGATGTGAAACACATTGTGGATACCACTGAGCTTTTCCGGTAAGTTTAATTTGTAGGCAACCGATCCGACACGTTCGATTACCTCGAAAGGTCCAATATATCTCGGGCTCAACTTGCCTTTCTTACCGAATCGCATCACCCCCTTCCAGGGTGATACCTTAAGCAATACCTTGTCGCCTATTTCGAAGTTGAAAGGCTTACGCTTCAAATCTGCGTAGCTCTTCTGCCTGTCTCGGGCAACTTTCAATCGATCGCGAATTTGGACAATCTTGTCCGTTGTTTCGAATATTATATCAGGTCCTGTCATCTGGACATCTCCAACTTCTGGCCAACAAACGGGCGTTCTACACTTTCTACCATATAGAGCTTCAAAAGGTGCAGCCTTAATGCTGGTATGGTAGCTGTTGTTATAGGAGAATTCGACCAATGGTAGGTGGTTATCCCAGCTACCACCTAAGTCGATCGCACATGCACGGAGCATGTCTTCCAACGTTTGGATTGTACGCTCACTCTGTCCATCTGTCTGAGGGTGGTAAGCCGTACTGAAATTCAAACGTGTGCCCAAGGATTGTTGGAAACTTTTCCAAAAGTGTGACGTGTATCTGGTATCTCTATCAGAGATGATAGACACGGGCACTCCATGAAGGGCTACAATCTTATCTACAAACAACTGGGCTAATATATCGGAGCTATGAGTCTCCTTTATGGGTAGGAAATGAGCTGACTTGGTCAGTCTATCAACTATTACCCATATTGTATCGTTTCCCTTCTTTGTCTTTGGCAACTTGGTGATGAAATCCATCGTCACCATTTCCCATTTCCACTCGGGAAGTTCAGGCTGTTGTAGCAAGCCTGACGACTTTTGATGTTCTGCCTTTACTTGCGCACAAGTCAAACATCAAGCCTATCCACCAGAAATTTGCCTTTAAGTCCTGGTACATTTTATCCGCTCCAGGATGAACGGAATATCGGGAACTGTGGGCTTCCTGAAGGATAACGTCAAGAAGACCTCCATAAACAGGAACCCATATCCTTCCATTCAATCTCAGAATTCCATCTTTGCCATAGGATAACTGTTCTTCAGTTACTCCTAGCTTCTCGAAATTTTGCGTCCAATAAATTAACGACACGTGTCGCTTACGACAAAAGTATGGTAAACCCGGATTTAATTAAAGATGTATGGTAGGATTTTTGAACACGTCGACATGTTAATTTACACCTCTGAGCGACTCCATTAATACATCCCAAGACCCTAACATGATTAATAAACATCTAAT
Organism: Helianthus annuus; assembly: GCF_002127325.2. Taxonomy (NCBI): domain Eukaryota; kingdom Viridiplantae; phylum Streptophyta; class Magnoliopsida; order Asterales; family Asteraceae; genus Helianthus; species Helianthus annuus. The sequence continues at coordinate 76,530,337 of NC_035433.2, forward strand.
ATACCTTAATCCGGTGATTACTAATAATGATGGATGCCAACTTTGTGAGAAGGGATCCTATGAAAATAATGCACGTTAAATCTCCATTCATGAATCCTATCATTGTTCAATTCAATTACATTGCATAATGGGGTAGACAACTGTTCAAGCATGGGTTAAAGGCATGGTACTGATAATTCATGGCCAGAAATCATGCATTGCAAGTTGACTGTTCAATGCATGAAAGGTTAATTTTTTTTGCTTCTGACAAGTGCTTACGGACCGCAAGGGTCCTGCCTTACGGTCCGTAAGGTGCGAAAGGGTAAAACATTTTCTCTGTCAAAGGCTTACGGACCGCAAGGGCCCTGCCTTACGGTCCGTAAGGGGTGCCCGACGACAGTAAGTTGGCTGTTGGCTGTTATAACGGTTAAACCGACCTTGTAAGATATTTTCAGGGACATGGGCGACTCCTAACACTTCCTAGGCACTAGAATACACTTGTAAATGATCTGGATCACCCCATAGACTTAGTTGTCACCATCTTGGAGGATATTGAACACTATAAAAGGCCATTCATGTTGTAACAATTGTTCACACCTTCATTCAACACTTCTGCTCATTTCTGGAACTCAAGCATTCTCTCTAGGCTTCACAAGTCGTGCATAGGACTCTTGTAAGTATGTTTAACCCTTTGTGGTTAAGTTTTTGCTTAATTATAGCTTAAAAGTCAATCCGTCGTAATTAACGATTGACTTAGCGGTTAATCACAAATGGTCCAGTGATTAATCGAAACAAAGGTAGTTATATGTTGGTAATCATGTGGGCTTTAAACCCTCAAAAGGGCACCCTCTGATTCCCACTCTAACTAGTGTGAATGTCTAGTCAAACTTGCTTAGAAAAAGTCAACAGAATGTTAACTTTTGATTTTATGCATAATCAGTAATGTAGATGGCGTGTAACCTGTTTTAACACTCATATAACATGATAATAAGTATATTAACTAGTCTAGGCTTGTTTGGTCCGACCATTTACTATTTTGACCCGGTTCGGAACCGAAAGTCACAAAGCTTTGACTTTTGCTTTGACTACAGTTCTGACCCGTTATGGTATGATTTAAATATGCCTTAGGACTCTCTTAGGACCAGGTTACATGATGGTATAACCCTCTGTGACCGGTTCATTGGTTGTCCGAGTCTTTAGCACATTTCCGTTAAACGCCTAAAAGTTGACCATAACGCCCTTTCTACTTTAAAATGAGAATTTTGGACATGTGAAAGGACAATAACCTTAGTTACTGATTTCTAAGCATGTCCCTAAAATTTCCACGTCAATCCGAGGTCTAGAATAGGAGTTATGCTAAGTAGCGCAATTACGGAAACTTTAGTAATTAAACGGCGCAATTAGCATAAAGCCTATCTAAACCCAAATTTCGACACCAAACCTTTTACACACTGATGTAAAATAATATTTTGAGATTTTTAAAGATTTTTAATTATTTTTAACCTGCTCATAACCTGCGGTTCTGGCATCGATTCGGTAATTACCGAATATACCCTTTTCAAACATAACTTGAGTTCTACATGGTCTTTTGACCCGATTCCAGTTGCTACTGATTTTAAATAATAAATAAAGTATTTTTAACTTTATAAACTGTTCGGAAAACTCAGATTTCCTGTAGAACTCGGAAACCTCTTTTATAATCTTTAAAAAGACCGAAATACCCCTACGGGGCGTATATTGGGATTAAACTCGTTACGGGCATTATGGAAGGTATCCTACTGATACCACAACCTCTTTAGAGCATATTAACTTAGGAAACCTGTGTAGGACTCTCACGGTTACCCGTTACGCCTTTTTGCGCGCACGGTTCGGTTTATGTAACTAGTTTACATAAACTAGCCGAAACGTGTCAAACCTTATCGTTTTCACTTCAAAATCCAGAGTGTGGTTATTATACCCATATAAAATAGGTCTTCAAACTTGTTGGGTCCAAACCACATTCCATTCCTGGTTTTCGCCCATCACGCGACTAAACCGTATATATCCTTTGAAACTGACCGGTCTAAGCTAAGGCTAAATTAAAGACCCGTTAGGATTCTAATAGGTTGTTTAAACCTTCGTTCCAGAATAGGAGACCAGTAAAAGAAACTTTCATTGTTTATTAAGGATATTACTTGCTCAGGTAAATACTTTTAACTTATTTTCCGTTATACGGGCTTGGGTTACGGTATTTAAAATACCGCTTGGTCGGGCAATTGACCCCAACTCATTTGTAGTTGGGTATTATCAATGTGACCCGTTTAAAAATTGGTTTTGTTGGCTTTACACCTTTGGGAGCTTAATGACCATGTCCCGGATATCCTTGGCATCATTTTACGAAATGGCCACGACCTCGACACGCGGGTGTAGGCGTACACCCGACAAGGTGTCTATAATTATAAAGGTATAACCGTTGGTTTTCCCGCCACGGCTTTATGCTTTGTGGCGTGCCTATTAACCTTAAACCCGACACGACCCGGGCGACCGAACGCATAGTGAACATGTAATTCTTTTACAAGATTTAATTAATAAATTATCCCAAGTTATAAAGAGTTTGTGCCTTGTGCATTGAAATCAATTTTATTAAACCTTTTACAAAAGTGTCGGTTGAATGTATTTACCAGTGTAAACTGACGTATTTTCCCCAAAAGATTAAATGCAGGTTCTGTACGAAATAGGCTGGCCACACCTTAAGCATCGTTAGAGTCTCGCAAGCTTGGGATGCCATATTTGTTGAACAATATTTCTATTTTTATTTTGATCCCCTGTGGATTTGTTTCGACTACTCGTGATACTTGGATATTACATTCGATGGTTGAAATATAATCTATTTTTATGCTTCCGATGTGCATTTAAATATTGTGTGGTTTGACTATATTGTTGCCAACTATGTCACGGTAATCCCCCACCGGGCCCACCGGTGAAACACGTGGAAATCGGAGTGTGACAAATCACCTGAAAGCAATCAAACAAACTCAATCAGTTTTACACAATATCAAGTAATTTGAAATACACTGACACTCGATTGTCGTGAAATGATCTTGACACTTGGACGAAATCAGATTGTATTAATAAGCGAAACTCTCTTGAACAAATAAGCGGACCACCAATTTTGACCGAATGAGCGGATCTCCTATTGGACCAAATAAGCGGAACTGCTTGTGTCCGAATAAACGAATCTGCTCAATGTATGAATAAGCGAACCTAAAATGTACGTTCGAGCGGATCTACTTGATGTCCGTTCGAGCGGATCTAGAGCGAAACCAACTGTCCGTTCGAGCGGAACTAACTTGTTTGTTCAAGCGGACCTAGCTTTTTCGAGCGGATCTACTCAGACTGTGACTCAATAAGCGGACCTCTGAAGCGGATCTACTCAAATATTGTGACACTGAAGCGAACCTAGATGGTCATAAAAGCGGACCTATGTGACTTTCAAGCGAACCTATCTACTGTCCGAATAAGCGGACTCACATCCGAAGGTTATTTCGACCATTTTTAAGTTGAATTTTGATATGAAATTTTCAAGGGTTTGATATTATCCACTAATACACATTCTGTGAAAAATTTGATCAATTTTAACCGTGGAAACTTGTCCAGATTGAAAAAGAAGGTGTAGAAGATAGAAAACAGATCCAATTTGAGCTAAACTCTTCTTCCTGTGCTCTGATACCACTTGTAGGATCGTTGTTGAACCCAAATGAGTCAATCCGAAGAGTTGTTTATCCAATTCAGAGGCGGAATCAATGAATTAGACGCTCAAACTAATTATAATGCTTTCTTTTATTGATCTAACAACGTTTACAACCTGAAAGCAACTTGGCAGCACTTCGTTACAATTTTCAGAACCGTTACCAAATGAACAACCATGCACCTATATATACTAGTGGCTGGTTCGCTTATAGAGACATCTGTATAAGCGGACTTATGAGCTTGTGGTTCGCTTATATGGATATGTCCATATAAGCGGATCTACATGCTTGTGGTTCGCTTTTATGGACATTGTCCATATAAGCGGACCTACATGCTTAACCACTAAATTTCGACTCACGAACCTCGTGCACTGATTATTCTAATCTATCCTATTCTATTACATGATGCAAGACGAAGTCAATAGACGTAATGTACTAACAGATAAAATGAAAATTATCAAAATTAGGGTTCAAGTTCTTCCAGAATCAACTTCCCAATCAGTCAATTTCACTAACAAATAAATTCAACATATGTAAAGGCTTGTGCGAACCTGATTGACCATATGGGAGACAAAGAAATCGGAGGCATCAACCCCGGGTGCGGCCAAAAGCCTACCAAAAATCACCACCCGATCCCTATGTACCTCAGAATCATCTTTTCGCCAAGAAAACACGCCTCAGGTGCAGAAAACACGTACAAATATCAAACACGCCTCAGAATCAACTTTTTGTCATTTTTCATCCAAATATCAAACACATACACAATTCAAACAACGACATAAGCTCTCATTCACACAACCTAAAACCACAAATATCCAACCAAAACAGCCAAAAACAATAACTAAAACCTAACATAAATAAAAACTTTGACTACCTTGAGGAACATCATCCGTGTGGTACAGAGATTTGTGAATATCCATAGCGTAATCAACCATATTAGTGTTGTTCAAAAGCTCGATCTTCGCTTTGAGAATATGATCGTTCGAGTACAGTTCACGCTCCTGAGTGAATTCGAGCAGCAGAAACACGAGACGCCGGTCCAGATTGGGAGCAATTCGAGGTGTCAGATCGTATTTCGCCATCGCCATGAATGAATTTCAAGCGTTTTCTCAGACTGAAGATTTATGGACAGAAATTCGGTTATGCTGCAGCGATTGCAGGTTTTGGGATGGGGGATCTGGTTGCTAGGGTTTTGTGGAACCTCGGGTGCCACCAAAAGCCTACCAGAAATCACCAGTCTTTAATGGGAAGGGCAAACGGGAATGATTGTGATTCGTCGGTTGGGAGATTGGGAACGTTGACTGGAATTCTGCATTCAAATGGCAGATTAATGGCTAATTCATGAAGATAGGGGTTGTGTAATCGACTACCATGTTGAAGGGAGAGGAGGGCAGACAGGGAAAAGAATTGTCAAAAATTTTGGTTTTTAACTTGGCTTTTGATATCCCATCTTAAAATTTTAAAGAAAATTACCTTTTTGTACATGGGAGAACTATCATATAGTATTATATATATATATATATATATATATATATATATATATATATATATATATATATATATATATATATATATATATATATATAATGTAAGTATCTATAGAAAACCCACATTAATTTAGAAAACCCGGGAAACTCAAAGCTCCCGATGTTTTTTTTTCTTTTGAAAAAATTTACACATGTTATATACATGTTTTTAAGGGTTTTGGGCAAAAAAAAATCAAAAAAGCGCTGAGTAGTTATTTTTTAAAAAAAATAAACAAGTTTTGGTGTAACACATGTTACAAATATGTCAGATGAATGTAAAATGTGTTACACCAAAACTTGTTTATTTTTTTAAAAAATATCTACTCGGCGCTTTTTTGATTTTTTTTTGCCCAAAACCCTTAAAAACATGCATATAACATGTGTAAATTTTTTCAAAACAAAAAAACATCGGGAGCTTTGAGTTTCCCGGGTTTTCTAAATTAAAGTGGGTTTTCTATACATCCTTCCCCTATATATATATATATATATATGGGGTGGTTCAAATCAAAACCACTTTTATTGTGAAAACTCGAAAACTAACTAAAAAAAGCCTAAAAAAACACACCAAATTTTTTTTTTCAACTTTTTTTTTGTAAAAATAGCAGTTTTTTTATATAATTTTTTTCAAAAAAAAATTGTAGTGCACATGTGTAATAATACACATTTGTACTACTACACATGTACACTACAGATTTTTTTTTTTGAAATTTTTTTATATATTAAAAATGGAGAAAATTGGTATGCAAAAAAAAATTGGTATGTTCTTTTAGCTTTTTTAATTAGTTTTCGAGTTTTCACAATAAATAGTGGTTTTCAGTTGAACCTTCCCCTATATATTTGGGGATGGTTCAAATGAAAACCACTTTTATTGTGAAAACTCGAAAACTAACTAAAAAAAACCTAAAAACACACAAAAAAGTTTTTTTTTCCAATTTTTTTATAAAAATCGCAGGTTTTTTTATATAAAAAAAACTTTTTTTCAAAAAAAAAATTGTAGTACACATGTGTAATAATACACATGTGTAGTATTACACATGTGCACTACAATTTTTTTTTTGAAATTTTTTTTATATATTAAAAATGGCGAAAATTGGTATGCAAAAAAAATGGTATGTTTTTTTTGGCTTTTTTAATAAGTTTTCGAGTTTTCACAATAACTAGTGGTTTTCATTTGAACCTTCCCCTATATATATATATATAGAGAGAGAGAGAAAAAGTATATCGTACATTACGGCTTAACGTACTTCACGTACAACAATATGCGTGATTTGTTCTATAACATGCGTGATTAATGTTTTCAATATGCGTGATTATTGTGTTTCAACATGCGTGATTTTGAATTTTTGAGTTATAACGTGCGTGATTTTAAAATGAACGTGCGTAATTACTTGTCGTACGTGATGTACGTTAAGACGTAATGTACGTTAACCTTCCTCTATATATATATATATATATATGCATCTATTACAACAAAAACTGGAATTTATATATAATTACTAATGTTTAAATTCCAGTTGTAGTTGTAATAGATGCGCATATATATATATATATATATATATATATATATATATATATATATATATATATATATATATATATATATATATATATATATATATATATATATATATATATATAGAGAGAGAGAGAGAGAGAGAGAGAGAGAGAAACGGGATCAGGAGAAAATGCTCAAAATTGTGAGAACGTTGAGAACGCTTCCTGGCCCAACACGTGTCACGCCACTTAGAGAAGGGCAGGGGGCTTTTTTGTACTTTCATATTTCTTTTTTTTAAATGCATATCACTTCATCTTTCCATTTTTTGGAGTTTAATATATACACGACGTTTTTATTGTTTTCACATCAAGATCATAGTAAAGATTTTGGCGTTTTTAGTATTGTTTTGGCGTTTTTATTAATTTTTAGATCAGGATGCAGGCCTTTAATGTAAAAAATATCAGTAATTTTCTTGATTTTATTATATCAAGTGTTGTGCCATGTAGGATACATGCCGATAATGTGACTGGCAATTATGGCATTTTAAAAAGATAAATAAATTCAATTATCCATGTACTGGCTTTTAATATAATAAATGTTTGGCAATAATGATTTTTCCCGTAATACTTTGTTTGCGTTTTTTGTCGTTTTATATAGCAACATCATGCTTTGCTAGCATTCGTTCTCACAGTTTTTCACACTATCAGGCGTTTTGGTGTTTGTAGTTTTTGGCGTTTTATACTCAATTTTTTTTAAATTAGTAGAGAATTAGATAATAAACAACAGAGAATTAGATAACAAACAATAGAAAATGAAAAAAAAATAAAAATTATAATCTGAAGGGGTATGGTCCCAGATCTCGCGTCATCACGATCGCGAGTGACCATTACCCTTATCAAAAACCCCCACCAGCAAGAACTCATCTGTGTCCGTGCGGGCACGCACGAACACAGCTGTCGAATCCAATCTGTCAAGTGATGGGAAAATGAAGATAGGCATAAGCGATGTGGCCTGGCACCGCATCCTATGAATATCTCCTCACCTTGTGTATGAAAACGGGTGTACACATAGCGATGCGGCCTAGCACCGTGTCCTATGAACACTTTCGTCATGACAAGGGATCTGGACAACAGCAACAGTCACCACAAATGGAGATGCGGCCTGGCACCGCATCCCGCAATCTTAGCCAGAGTGAGAACGCGGAAACAACAGTAGTTACCGCAGGCAGCGATGCGGCGCGGCACCGCATCCTGCCCCCGAGGCAAGTGGGACTGACATCATAGAGCAAGTGGCACCAATGACAGTCGCCTGTCAGCCCATACGTAAGCAACAGACTGACACCGCAGTAAGACGTGGCTTCACCTCCACAGCCGACAAGCCTGACATACCTGCATAAGGGCGGCGCGTCGTCAGTCTGTCAACTCAACCACCCTCCTTCACTTCTCAACTCCCTCACAACTACTACTATCACACACTTTGCTTCTCGAGCAAATTACTGATTCTCACGCCGGAGAGTGGTAACAAGGAGCACCCCCCACCCCATCCTCCTTGTTACGAGTGATGGTGTGTTTTCCTTGTGTAGGAGACAGCCCAGCTGACGGTCAAGCCACCGATCCTCGGAAAGAAGGGATTAACCCTACTTGACGAGACGAGTGAATTAACCTCTCTTGATTAACCACTGTTTCATCATTGGCGCCCACCGCTACTCTTAGCACTTGTTTTTTCGCATCTCTTTCTTTCTTGAGATCATGTCTGATCGTCTAAACAATGCAACCGGGGAAAACCTAAACCCCGCAAACACAGGGCCTACGGGGACTGCTCCCCCAGCCAAAATATTGGCCATATAGGCACATCTGCAGCAGGGGGCGCTCCCCCCGCATTCACAGCAGATCTTTCACAGTATGCTTCTGTGATACCCCCAGGCATGGACCTTCATGCCTGGTATTTGCAACGACAAACTATGCTGGCCGCAACATACAATAAAGCTTGCACTGATGCGCAAATTCTGGGTGGTCCCACACCCGCACAATATACACATGCGGGTCGTATCTTGCAATACGACAGTAGGATCGCCACACACCCAGCCTCTCACAGTAGACACGAAGACCGCGGTTCCTCTTACTGTGAGGTCCGCACACTTGATGAGGAAGATTCCTCATACGGGTCCCTTCGCAGGGGCCCTATACAGAACCGCCTAGGCCCTCATGGCGAAACTAGGCGACAGTCTATAGCCCATCGCGGCTCCAGCATCCACAGCCGCCTGGGACCATAGTCCCATAACGAAGGGTATGGTCGTACCGACCCAGACGACCATACATATTGCGGGGAATCCCACGCAACCAACAGCAGACCAGGAGGACGCAATTATGTTCCTCCCACTGAACCCCGCACTACATACCTCCGCGCTGCAAAGCGCCACCAAAGCCAACCCTACAGGCCAAAATCTGCGACCGAAAACTCCAAATTCGTCCGAGAGATTGCCCACGCTGATGTCACTACCACTAAATTCCCACTAAACACTGGGTGGCTCGTCCGACCCGGACGACCACATGAATATTTTTATCGGCACCGGGTGCAACGGCAGGTGGGACGAGGCCACTTGGTGTCATTTTTTTCCCCCAGACCCTCACTGGTCTGGCGAGGGCTTGGTTCGATTCTTTGCCAGTAGGATCACTGGCCTCATTTGAGGACTTGCAGGAAAAGTTTCTCGCATATTTAAGCCAGCAGCGACGTCACGAACGCGATTCTATGGACGTCATGAACATCAGGCGCGGAGACAACGAATCTCTTGAGTCGTTTGTCATCCGTTACAACAAAGAGTGCCTGGAGATAGGTGGCGTTGCAGACCAAATGGCACGCAACCATTTCATTCGAGCCGTCAAGGACGAAGAAATGGTTATGACCATCTCAGGCAAGGAAGGCCTGCCACAGAAATGGGACGACGTCATGGCCGTAGTCAAGACGTACACCCAGACTCAGCGGTCTCTCAAGCCGCACGTCACAAAGGCACAACCACAAGCGAAAGGCCAGTCCTCCCGCTAAGACAACAAGCGCAACAACAAGCGCAACCGGGAAACTTGGAATCGCGGCAGCGATTCCAAACCTTATGTCCCGCGGAGTCACTGGCCCAACGCAAGGGCAACAATCAATGCCCAACGCGAAAACCGGGCATCAAAGAAGGAATCTCGGGACTGTAACTGGACCGCGATTAACCAGTCGCCAAGCGACATCCTCCTCAAGGACGCGCAATTCCTGCAACCGGCCCAACCGATGAAGTCTAAGAAGAACCAGGATCTCACACTTTACTGTGAGTATCACAAGGACTCGGGCCACACAACAAACAACTGCATCAGTCTCCGACTGTAGATTGAGCGAGCCCTGAAAGAGGGGAAGCTGCAACATTTGTTGCCAGCCGCGCAAAAGCAAACAAAGCGCATCACCCCCCAGAACGAGGGCACCCCCGCAGGTAAAAGGACCATGCATGTGGCTTCAACCCACATGATCAATGGAGGATGTGGAAAGCCGCGCAAGGCGGCAAGAAGACCGGACAATGACTGGAAAGATGAGCAAGTCGTCTTTCCAAAAGTCCAAGGCGGCCCGCGCGACAGACACGCCGTCGTTATCACAGGCTACCTGGCTCACTACTGCACGGAACGATTATTCATTGACCCGGACAGTACATCTGACATCATCTATGAGCAGTGCTTCAACCACTTCGATCAAGAAGACAAAGATCGGTTGCAGCCGGTAGATGACCCTTTGGCCGGATTCGCTGGGGAAACCGTATTCCCCCTGGGCCAGATCACTTTCCCCGTGCGCCTCACCAACGGAAGGCATACGCAAATAGAGGAGGTAAACTTCATGGTTTACGCCACACCTCCAAATACGATGTACTTCTCGGGAGGGAGTCCCAGGGCGATTTCAACATGATCACATCCGTCCCCCACTCTGCCATCGGTTTTCCAACCGAGACGGGGGTCGCGATAGTATACGCCCGTAGAGAAGTTATGACCACGGACGAGCTGCGTCCGACCAAGATGGCGAGGCCACCTCCCAGCACCTAACCAGAGAAATGGGTTCTTAACGCAAGACACCGGGAACAAACGGTCACGTTGGGTCATGCCTTGTCCAACAACATCAGAGCGCGCCTGAAGCAGCTCCTCTTCAGGAATCAAGATATTTTCGCATGGACACCCGCAGACATGATAGGGGTGCCACGCGAGGTCGCGCAACACTTCTTGAATACCTTACCAGGTATCAAACCAGTGATCCAAGGCCAACGCCACCTTGGATCTGCAAAGAATGAGGCGATGCATGAGCAGGTCAAAGAACTGCTCTCTGCAGGCATCCTGCGGGAAGTCAAGTACCAGACTTGGTTATCCAACCCGGTCATGGTAGAAAAACCAAACGGGGACTGGCGCATGTGCGTCGATTATAAAGATCTCAACAAAGCCTGCCCCAAAGATTGTTACGCACTTTCCGAAATCGACGAAAAGGTCGATAACCTCACCCTATTTCGATGGAAGTGCTTCTTCGATTGCTATAAAGGCTATCACCAAGTACAAATGGCAATCTAGGACGAAGATAAAACGGCATTCCGCACACCTACCGGGAATTACTGCTATACAAAAATGCCGTTTGGGTTGCGCAACGCAGGTGCAACCTATCAAAAGTTGATGAACGACACTTTTGGTGATCAAATCAGAAAAAATGTCAAAATCTATATGGACGACCTGGTCTTCATGAGCATGGAAGAGGATACCATGCTCACCGATATTGAAAGAACATTCCAGACTCTGCATAGCGTCAACATGAAGCTTAACCCAGGGAAATGCTCGTTTGGAATGGAAGATGTCAAATTCCTTGGATTCATTGTAACTAAAGATGGATTCAAGGTGAACCCGGAAAAAGTTTAGGCGATCGAACGCATGTCATCGCCTTCCACGATGAAAGAAATGCAACGACTAGCTGGCAGGCTAGCCGCACTGAACAGATTCTTAGCCAATCACGCAGCTAAGTCTTATCCTTTCATCAAAACTCTACGGAACTGCTTAAAAAAGGAATAGTTCCAATGGACCGCAGAGGCTGGAAACGCTTTCCGGGTGATGAAAGAGTGTTTGATCCAACTGCCAACCTTAACCGTGCCATGCAAGAAAGAACCACTTATCTTATACCTATCTGCGGCAGACAACGTGGTAGGCGCGGTACTCATCGTGGAGCGGGAGGGAGTTCAGACACCCATCTACTACATCAGCAAAATGCTCAACGACCCAGAGACAAGTTACTCTATCATGGAGAAGTTGGTACTCGCACTGATACACGCATTGAGACGGTTACGGCGTTATTTTGCAAATCACGTCATCACCGTATTAACCAACTACAGGATCGGGCCGATCCTATCCAAACCCGACATCTCTGGGAGATTAGCAAAATGGGTCATTGAACCAGGCGCGCACACATTGACCTACAAGCCACGTCCCGCGATCAAAGGTCAGGTTCTAGCTGATTTCGTTACCGAAGTACCGACAAATCGCATTCAAGAATGCAAAGAAGAACAAAACCCTATACCACCATCATCCTCCTCAGAAACCTAGGCACTATTTACCAATGGTGCATCCAATGAGGATGGTGCAGGTGCGGGTCTGCGACTCGTCAACCCCCGATGGCCAAAAGCTTACCTATGCAATCCGCCTCGATTTCAAAAGCACAAATAACGAGGCAGAATATGAGGCTCTACTGGCAGGGCTACGTCTGGCAGTCAAACTCGGCGTCCAACATTTGGAAGCACACGTCGACTCACTACTCGTCGCAGGGCAAGTACGCGGCGACTATGCCGCAAAAGGGGATATCATGATCCTCTATCTCGAACAAGCCCTGCAACTGAAAGAAAAGTTCACTTCCTTCAATATTCGTCATATCAACAGAAGTGAAAACAAACCTGCGGATGCACTTTCAAAACTCGTATCCACCAGCTTCCAACACTTGGCAAAGGAGATTCGCATTGAGATTCTACAGAACCCCTCGGTGCCCCTGCGCCAAGTCAACATCGTCCAGTACGGTACAACATTCTGAATGACACCAATCATTGCATACTTGCAATCAGGTATTACTCCCGAAAGCATAGAAGAGGCACGCAAATTGCAATACAAAGCGTGCCATTATCAAATGGGAAATGGTATTCTGTACTGCAAATCATACCTGGGGCCACTCCTACGGTGCGTCGACCCCCAAGATGTCGCGTATCTAATCAAAGAGATACAAGACGGAATATGTGGCATACACGCGGGCCCACGCATGGTGGTGGCCAAAATCATGAATGTTAGGTACTACTGGCCTGGCATGCACCTGGATGCGGTCAAAGTCTTACGCAAGTGTTTTAATTGTCAGCGGCACGCTCCTAAAACCTTGCGCCCCAAGAACAATCTGATCCTTGTCACCACTGCATGGCCATTTCAAAAAATGGGCGATCGATGTGGTGGGACCATTTCCAGACGCACCAGGTGCAGTAAAGTTTATCATAGTGGCTGTCGACTATTTCACAAAATGGGTGGAAGCAAAACCGCTTGCTTCCACCACCGCTATGATAACAAGAAAATTCGTTTGGGAACATATTATCTACCGTTTCGGTTTACCGATGTGCATCGTTACCGACAACGGCACCAACTTCGCTGCCGAAGACTTTCAAAATTGGCTAAAGAAACTAAACATTGAACACATATTCTCCTCAGTGGCGCATCCGCAAGGGAATGGCCAGGTAGAAAGTATCAATAAAAGTTTAGTAGAAGGCATCAAGGCACGGTTGGGAACAGCCAGACACGGCTGGGTTGATGAACTCCCTAGTCTCTTATGGGCTCACAGGACTAGCCTAAATACAAGTAACGGTGAGACACCCTTCAGCCTGGTCTATGGCTCGGAGGCGGTGATCCCCGAGGAAGTAGGTCTCCCTTCACCCCAAATGTTGGCTATCAACAAGATAGACAATGGTGTTGAACGCAGGGTTGACTTGGACCTCCTAGAGGAAAGGCGTGAAAACACAACAATCAACGAGGCCAAGTACAAAACCAAACTTGAAAAGTACTACAATGCACGCGTCCGCATTTGTACCTTCAACCCCGGAGACTATGTCCTTCGTGACAATGAAGCATCTAACGGAGAACGCCCAGGGAAACTTGCCCCCAAATGGGAAGGACCCTACCTAATCCAGGAGGTCCTGGGCAAAGGTGCGTATAAACTACAAACATTAGAAGGCGAACCTATCGCACGCACATGGAATGCACAACAGCTTCGACGCTGTTACATGTAAGCCATGTTTTTACATTTTCCATGTAACCTATCGGGCCGCAGGCCATTTACAATAAATGAACGATTCAATGCAATATTGTTTGTTTCCTTCTATTACAAATGCGTGTTCCACTTTGCGGTATCTACAAAAATAGATTGGCAAAATCTTCGTTCGCGATACCCACACAAAGTGGTAACCACACACAAATATTGTAACAGGCCAGCAAAGGCAAAACATTAAATGTCTATCCGGCTGGATACACACATACGGTTTTCACAAAACCTACACGATTCCTAAACCTTAACGGGATGAAAACAAGAATTGACTAATACTCATACGACAAAAGTATAGAGTATACTCAACTGCGCTTTACAGCCAACAGAGTCATCCATATATGCGCTCACACAAAGAAAGTAAAAGAGTTTTTTTTACATACTTTGAGCAACACATACTTGCATATCACCTAGATATGCAAAAGGCAAATTCAGACTAAATGCTATTCACAATAACATTAACTCATACACGTTCAAACATGCAAGTAATAAAAAACACTTGTACAAATTGAACTAAACGATTAAACTTTATATTCAAAAAATTTCTACACCTAAGCGGTGCACAAGAAATTTACATAAAGTTTTTAAACATTTACATCGAGGAAACAAAAAAAGGCACGCAGGCCAACCTAGTCCTTCTTTGTACCGCTGGTACCCGCATCACCCTTGCACTACCAGCGGTCTCTTCCTCCTCTTCCTCTCCTTCAGGATCACCGAACAACAACCCCAAGCGGTCCACATAATCTTCCGTATCCAAACAGTTATCAATGTCAGTAATGGTGGAAATGGACAAGTTGTTGTATGCTTCAACAACTGCAGCAAGTCGCGCTTCAGTATCCACGCCATGAAAACCAGACCGTTCATCAGTAAATTTGCCCTGGGATAAGAGGTTCATATGGCTAATGCATCGGTTGTAACCAGCCTCCCGCGCACGCACTCTAAGCTCACCTACAGCAGCTGCGTTCTCAGGCACGTCAAGAATAGTTTGAACAATCTGCAACATACAAGCAATAAGATTAGCAAAGGCAAACCTAAACAATAGCAAAGGCATCGGGTACTTACATGCCCGATACCGTGATCACGCATCCAATCGCGATCTGCCTTAAGCTAATCAAATGAAGAAACCAGGCTATCCCTAGCCTCAGCAGCCTCCCTTGCCCGCGCTTCAGCTTCGGTCACGCGGGCAGTGACCTCCGCAATCATGGTCACCCGGTTCTGCACTTCAACCTATCAGCAAATAAGAGAATACAAGTACAGAAGCGCAATCAGTTGTATTTTTTAAAGAAAAAAGAAAGCAGATACAAACAGTATCAGGGTTATTACCTGGAGGCCCTCAACAGTCTTGTTTAAATTGGTGCGGTCAACATTTGCCTCTTCAAGAGCCTTGGCAGCGCGGACCTCCGCCTCCTTGGCCTCTTTGGCAACCACCTCAGTTGCGGTCTTCTCCTTCATCAAAGCAGCATTCGCTGCTTTGAGATTAGTGACCTCTTGGCGAACATGAAACAACTTTTCATTCTGTTTTGCCCAAGATTCTTTACAACTCTTGCGCTCATCAGAAAGCAACTTGGCCAGAGTACGAACCTGTTTAAGGCCGGCAGTTGCAGCCCACTCCTCAGTCTGCTTATACTGCTAAAAAGCAGCCTTCTCCCTTTCAAGCTTCTCCGCACCCTCCCGAGCAGCCTTCGCCAACGCCTCAGCCTCAGCCCGCAAGCGAGCATTTTCCTCCTCCTTGCGCCCCAGCACCTTGTAGTCTTCCATAATGGCATTCGCCATTATGGAACTCCCAACAAGCATGGAAGAGAGTTGGTTGATTCGGAGCTCACGGGGCAAAGCGCGGGCCCGGTTAACTTCAAACGGCGTGCCCAAACCACTCAGAATTTCTCTACAAGCAGAGGGATTGGTCGGCACATCATCCCCTTGCATGATATTCCAAGGAGGACGATGGTAGTTCACAGCCCGGTCTTCCGTATAAGTACGGTAGTAGAACCCCAATTCAGACTCATCAGGCTGAATATGGGGCCCTTCAAAACCCGTACCCCCAGAAGCGGAACCAGAAGCCTTCTCGGGAGTAGGAGATTTACGCGTTTCAGCATCAGCAAATCTCAGATTTTCGATATTCGGCGGGGAGATCAGATTATCATGGGAATCCATCGTATCAAAAATCTGAGCCGCGGTTTTCTTCCCAGTATCCTCTGCCCGCACAGAGGGCTCAGTCACCACTTCGATGAAAGGGCTTCTTGTAAATTCTTTAACCCCCACATCCGCAGCCGTGTCATGCGGGGGGGAAGAGGAATATCAAACAAACTGAAACCTTCATCTTGCGGTTCTACGAACAAAGCAAAAATACCCATCAATTACAAGTTACAACGACAAACACTTGTAAGGTTATGATTCACTTACCAGACACAACCGCAGACTTCGCCTGAGAAACAGCAGTTGTCCGCTTCGTTTGCAACCTCAGATGTTTTTTCTCACCGGCACCAGCAGCCTTCTCCTCTGCCTTCCTTTTCTTCTTCTTATCAACAGGCTTGGAACCCGCACCATCACCTGGAACACCCAAACCCTCAAGGGTGTCAGACACTACCACGTAATCGGTGCATCTACGGAAACGAGAACAAGATATACCTGCCGCGTGCGGCACCAAAGGAGGAACAACGACAGCCTTAGGTTTTTTCTTCTTGCGAAAGCGCGTACCTTTCACCACCTATTTCTTGGGAACACCCTTCGCGTCAAGATCTCCCAGGGCCCCAAGATCACCTGCAGGTAAACCATCCAAGGAGCAAATCAGCAAGACCATCTTATTTATGAAGCAAGTAAAGGAAAAGTATCCACTATACCTTTGCCTTGCGGCAACTCAACTGCCAGTGCGGCCTCCGCGGGCACCCGGAAGTTGTCACGGATGATGACATTGAACCCATCCTCATCATCCGCACAAGCAACTGTCACAACCTTGCCCTCGAAGTCCGGATCAAATATCCTCCACAGGGCAGCATCCTCTGATAGTACACTTACAAATCAGTAATGCATAAGGGAGTAAGAAAAACCGCACAAGAGTAAAAGTACTTACCACCACTTTTCTCCCGCACAACGGGCCTTGCTTTCCTATTCATCCTAGTCAGCATCATCCGTAACACCCACAGCTGCGTGTTGGTCAGCCTCTTCCACTCAATGGTCCGCAGCTGCGGAAACCAGTCCACCGTGTCAGCTCAGGGTACAGCAAGGGTCTCCGATATGATCGTCTCAGTCACATTCCGAAAGGTTCAAGTGGCAGTGACCGCAGCAGCCTTGATATAGAAGAACTTTGTCTTCCACTTTGTAATACCCTTGGGAGGGGTCATCAACTTGGTACTACCGTCCCGTTGACGGAAGGAAAAGAACCCCAGTGACACCGTCAGTTGATAAAACCGTCGGAAATCTCCGACAGTGGGCTCTATACCGAGAGCACGGAAAGTATATTCAAAATTCCGAATCCGGATCATACCAAACGGACTCAGTTGGGAAATGTGGATCTTGTACCACTCCAACACCTCAACGACAAAAACAGTCAATGGTAACCGAAGGTTACAGTCACCGAAAAAATCTGCCCACATAGTGACGTAACCGGCCGGAGCATCAGCACCGGTATCACCCTCCTGTGGGTAGATAGCCCCATATTCTTGAGGCATCTGAACCTCGGTCATCAAACGATCAGAAGTGGATTTTGGCAACTTCAGCATCGGCAAGCCACCACCTGGTGCACCACCTTCTTCATCTTCCTCCGCCGCCGCCGGCGAAGAACGATCTGGGTTTTCACCCTCAACACTATGTGGATTTGATGGTTCAGCCATTGAAATAAAGAAGACAGAAAGAAGAAGATGAGTACAGAAACGCAGAAACCTAACCGGAAAATCAAACAAATTTACCGGAGAAGACGAAGGAAACTCTCTCTTTCACCAGAAATTTTTTGAAATTTCGAAGAAATGAGGGGAAACCAGAAACGGTTTCCCCTTTTATAGTCACCGCAATAAATGCGGAACAGAAACCGAAAGGTCGTGGGGAAAACAGAACAAACCATGCATCGACACGTGTACAGCGACGGTTCTGCTGACGGTTACCACGCGCGAGTGGCCGCCCACGCACCTGACAAGAGAGACTTTTTACACTCCTGCTACAGTGCAGCGATTGTCTCGGGCAGTGCAAACGTCCTTTCATTTCAGCACATGTCAGGCAAATCTCACCAACCTCCACCAACTCGCACGTGTGGTCTACAACATTTCACAAAAAGCGACAACAATATCCAGCATAAAGCAGCTGCGGTTTCTCTGGTATACCGCACCATAAACCATACTGCATGTCGTTTTTTACATCCCCTCAAAAAATAGAAGAAAAATATATTTACACTATGTAAAGGGGATAAATCAATATCCGCATGAACCCATGAGCACACGTGGAATATGCGGAGATGACACACACGGGCCCGTACAGGTGTGTCAGATACTCAGAACCAGCGTTGTTCTTTGGACTGCAAAAACCGCTTCTCAGGAACAACAAAACCGCATCACCTTGAAGTTCTTCAAGCTTCAAATCCCTCGCATCCGGTTCACAACCACAGAGGGTACGCAAACAACTTCTCGTTAGGGAAAAGGATAAATTTGATAAGCGACCGCACATCAGCAACCCTGACTCCTGATCCTTCAAGAGCCACATCAACGAGATTTCCTCTTTTAAAGCGAGTCTTCTGCTGCAAACCGCAGACACTCATGAGTAACTGTGACGGATCGCACCTATGCGAACGGTAGCTACGGAAGAGCCACAACTAAGAAATCACGCGGTGGAGCAAAGCTACTTCCAGGAAAACTGAACTGCTTTCCAACGAAGCGTGAAGGAAAGTGGCTACAAAACGGATGCGGACGAGTTTCACCCAGATTTCAAAGTATCTAAGGTGATCTCCTTGAGCAACAAGCCAAGCAACAGTGGTAACAAGTCTGCTTATGACTTTGTTTACCCACTTATGAGCTGGATAGAATAAACAATGGTGGGCACAACCATGCCTATGACCATGTTTATTTGACCATTATCCAGATTCACATTGTTCGACCAAACATGGCCAACAATGACGCAAGTACCCAAAATTGCAACAATGCAAAGCAACGAGGTAACCACAAAGACATGCGGTTACTTGAGAGCTAACTGGAAGAACATGAACACCCCACAAAGCAGGGATCATCGTTACATGTCCAGTTGCTGAACATAGAGCTTGAGCAAAGCACTTACAGCATTGCATCAGCTGACACAGAGGTTACAACTAGAGTTGCGGCCGCGGACATCTTCCGTCACCGTTACAAAGGTTGGTTCGAAGCCTACTGACGTCTTCAACCACGATCTCAAAGGTTGGTTCGAAGCCGACTTTCTTCTTCAGTCACCATCTCAAAGGTTGGTTCGACACACCAACATGTGGCAACCAACCTTGATGACATCAGAAAAAGGTAGACCATACTACCGGATCAAAATCCTCGGCTGAGAATTCCGCATCAGACGGAACTTGCTCACCGGTACGGAAGAGACGTCACACGTCTCTACCAGATCCCCAACTTGATTTTCTAGAAGCAGGAGCCATCTACATGGCCTAGAATCTTCTCCATGCTACGAACTACCTTCTAGACACCATAGTCCAGTACTCCTCCCACGTGCAACTTGCATGAGGGAGCAACACTAGATTGGGGGACTTGAAGGGGTATGGTCCCAGATCTCGCGTCAGCACGACCGCGAGTGACCATTACCCTTATCAAAAACCCCCACCAGCAAGAACTTATCTGTGTCCGTGCGGGCACGCACGAACACAGCTGTCGAATCCAATCTGTCAACTGATGGGAAAATGAAGATAGGCATAAGCGACGTGGCCTGGCACCGCATCCCTATGAATATCTCCTCACCTTGTGTATGAAAACGGGTGTACGCATAGTGATGCGGCCTAGCACCGCGTCTTATGAACACTTTCGTCATGACGAGGGATCTGGACAACAGCAACAGTCACCACAAATGGCGATGCGGCCTGGCACCGCATCCCGCAATCTTAGCCAGAGTGAGAACGCGGAAACAACAGTAGTTACCACAGGCAGCGATGCGGCGCGGCACCGCATCCTGCCCACAAGGCAAGTGGGACTGACATCACAGAGCAAGTGGCACCAATGACAGTCGCCTGTCAGCCCATACGTAAGCAACAGACTAACACCGCAGTAGGACGTGGCTTCACCTCCACAGCCGACAAGCCTGACACACCTGCATAAGGCGGCGCGTCGTCAATCTGTCAACTCAACCACCCTCCTTCACTCCTCGGCTATAAATACCCATCCCAAACCAGGTTTGAGGTATCGCTTCTCAACTCCCTCACAACTACTACTATCACACACTTTGCTTCTCGAGCAAATTGCTGATTCTCACGCCGGAGAGTGGTAACAAGGAGCACCCCCCCACCCCATCCTCCTTGTTACGAGTCACGGTGTGTTTTCCTTATGCAGGAGACAGCCCAGCTGACGGTCAAGCCACCGATCCTCGAAAAGAAAGGATTAACCCTACTTGACGAGACCAGTGAATTAACCTCTCTTGGTTAACCACTGTTTCATCATAATCTAATTTCTCATCCAAATCTTCACTGTCATCAGCCTCTTCTACTTTAACCTTTTTGGCGTTTTGAACCTGTTTTTGAATACCTTATGTAGATCCTTATTTTCCTACATAACGCCCGTCTTTAGAAGATGCTTATTTTTGTGGCATTCTTTATTGTGGGTTGATATATACTTGTTTGATGACATGTTGAAGACCAACGCCTGCTCTAATGTATTGATCCCTTCATGCCATCAATATATCCATCAAGAACAAAGTGACATGATGTCATATCAGTGTCATCAGTCTCTTTTTCTTGAATATTTGTCCATCTCATTCAGCAAAAGATTATAGATATACCCAACTCAGATAAGAATCCATTCAGTGAAACTTCATTCAGATCAATACTCAATATAGAAGAATCGAGGTTCTGCATCTGTGGCTTTTTTAACTATTATTTTTGGTGTTTTAAAGTGAATGGTTTCTAGGAAATATGGCGTTTGTTTTTGGTTTGTGATCAGTTGATTGTGCAGAGACGTCTCTCTCTTATAGGATGTTTTTGGCGCGTAGTTTAGGCGGGATTTTATTTATAATAAATGATATTAATAAAGTAGCCGTCTTTTCAGTTACTGTGTATTTTTACTGTTTTTGTTCTGCTTTTTATGAGTTTTTAGGGTCATAGACTTTCCATCTCCCAAGTTTGGCGTTTTTAATGGCTTTAAATAGTTTTTGGCCTTTTTTTTTCATTTTTAGCTTTCATTAACACTTCTTCAAACTACTTTCATTGTAGTTCGGGAGTTTTTGGCGTTTTTACTGCATTATGGCGTTCACATGCATTATGACTATTTGGCGTTTTATTAATTTAATGTACTTTTTATTCTAAGTTGAAAAATACATAACAAACAACAGGAAAAGAAAATTTAAAAAATAAAAATAAAAACAATTCATCTTCCAAATTTTCACTGTCACCGGTCTCTTTCTTCTTTGAATCATGTTCGCTGGCGGTTTGGCTTAGCCATGCTTGTGTTTTTGTGGGCGTTTGGAAAGGAAAAATGACATAAGTTTTTTCTTTGAATATGTATCTTCAAACAACTCATCAGTGTCATTCGTCTTTTCATGCCATTATAATATTCATGAATAACAAAACACAAAAAATGACATCAGTCTGACACCAGCATCTTTTTGTTTGTGATTTGTCCATCTCATGCAGCAAAATGTTATTTGAGTCACAGCATCTCAGGGAAGAATTCATTCTCCGAAACTTTAGCGTAGAACAATATTTGAATATACAAGAAACGATATTTGCCATTTTTGGCGTTTTACTGAGGAAATAGTGTATCTGAAAGAACCGTCGATTTTTTGGAATCTTTGATGTTTGAGTGTTTTAGCGTTTTCTAAGATGAATGGTATATATAGTGGAAAATATGGCGTTTTTTGAGTAGGTGTGTTTGATGTTTTGTGGATTTTGGCGTTTGTAAGATGAATGGTACATAGTAGAAAATATGGCATTTCAGGTTCTAGGGGGTGTGTTTTTATATCTGGGATGTTTTTGTTTATATAGGGATGTGTTTTGGTCCGTAGTGGCATTTTATTCATTAGTATGGCGTTTTGGTATAGAAGTGTAAAGACCTTTTTTCCTTTAATGAGGCGCGTCCACGTAATAAAATTGATGTTATTTACGAAAACGCCACCGCGCCAATCTAGTCCATAGATTCTTTTAATCGGACGATCTATAAGCGTTCTCACCGTTCTCACACTTTCTACCGTTTTCTCTAAATCCCAACCCTATATATATATATATATATATATATATATATATATTAATCAAAGTAATAGAAATTACATATATGTGTGTGTATATATATATATTAGGCGACTTGTTTCTAGTAAAACATCTCGTTTCTCATCATACTTCCAGACGAGTTTTTCCCTGATTTGGCGAATCCGGTTTCCCTGCTCAACCAACTCTTCACCATACTGGCGAAGTTCTGCTACATTCTCATGGCTCATTGATAGCATTGGGGCTGGCATGGGTTCAGGGTAAAGTGGTTCTGGTTCTTCGTAGGGATATGGATTATTCAGTAATTCCTGAAATGCCCGGTTGTCTGCCCACCACTGATCTAAAGGGTTCGGTGCTAGAATCCTAGGTATCTCATTTGGATCAAAGGCTGGGATTGGAAGTTGGTTTTCCTTGTTCTATTCTAGATTCCTGGGTTGGTCAGGATATAAAGGAAGTAATTGTGGTTCTGGCACTGCTACTTGGTTGAGATCAATTTCTCCTTCTACATTTCCGTACATATGAAAGTCAGCTAGTTGCCTATCCAATTCTTCTTCCCATAAAGGTCTAGCTTCTGGATTTTGGATATTTCTCTCAGCTCTATTCACTATTCTTTGTTGTTGAAATTTCTCATCCTTTTTCTCCTCTCCGAATTTGCTCTACTAAACCAACCTCTCTTTTTAGGGGGGAAAAGTTTCTTCGGATTTCGCTTTGAAAACAAAGATATCTTCGGAATCGGCGGTGTATCCGGGGGTTGGCTTGGATGTTCCTTCATCCATTGGAGAATGAGGTAGATGACGATAGGCGTCAGAAGTACTCTGATCACTCATACTATAAACTAAGAAAATTGTCAAAATAACACAAAATAATAATATACATATTTACACAGAATAACATAGAAGTTGTGGATATTTCCTAACACAATTGGTTGAAATTTAGGTATTAAAAAAAGAACACCTAAATGGCTTAACCAGTGGCTCTGATACCAACTTCTGTCGCAACCCCGACCCCTACTCCGGGAGCGGGAGCCACGAGCAACAGCCGGGGGTATCGGTGTTTATTAATTTGCCAGCGGAAATGAGACATCACGATCGTAGTTAGGAAATAAATTTCAGAGTTTAAAAAACCAAACTTTTATATTAAACAAATGGGATAAACCATGTTTCATTCATAATATTGTTATAGGGATAAACCCTAATTGCGGAAAACATAAACTTTTTATTTAGGTAACTTTACAGCCACTTTCTTTAAGCCTTCAGTGCTCCATAGCTGGCTTCTTATAGCTTCACATTAAGTTACTTGAAACGCGTTTTTAAAAATATTTTATCAGTAAGAAAAACTGGCGAGTACATTCCAGTTTATAAAAATGAGCTTTTATAACTTTACAATATTAAGGGCGATTACAATGTTTATATCTACCCAATTACTCGTTCAGTACTTGTCACTCGACGGATCTGTGACTATGGTCATATCACACATTGGATACACGTGCCCAATTGTGAAGGTTATCAAGTACTGTATACAAACTCCATAATACTGGTGTCACACCCCAACCGATG
The DNA here is from genome assembly GCF_002127325.2 of Helianthus annuus. Lineage (NCBI taxonomy): Eukaryota > Viridiplantae > Streptophyta > Magnoliopsida > Asterales > Asteraceae > Helianthus > Helianthus annuus. The sequence goes on from NC_035433.2 coordinate 76,554,318, forward strand.
GCGGAAACATCGGGGCGCGACACTAAGCGAATCAGATTGCTCAAGAGAATCCACAACACTACTTGTTTCGATATAGATTAATCAGAATTTCATAAATATGTCTAAAATGTCAAATACATTCCACAACCAACATAAACTATCAAAATAACATAATGATTCAAATATTGTTCAAAATTGTCTAATTATCTAATATGGGTTTCTAAGCTTATCTTAGCTTAATTTCTTGATTTCCCAGCTACTATCAACCTGCAACATGTATTAAAATAAAATAAACATAAATTTTGGCGAGTATACAAGTTTGAATACATAGCATAATAGTTTAAACGTATAAAACTCATATCCAACATGAACAACATATCACAAGTTTCAACATGCTAGTTAACGTGGTTCATATGATAACCCAAGTCTCTAACGTGTTAACGTGCCTTTCCTACTTCGACGCATCGAAGAGGAGGTAAAAGAATCAAAACTTAACAATACTCCCGAAGTCTCAAAGAGCGGTGTGTTACCCCTATAGCGCTATAATTGTTAAGGCGAGCTACACATAAGAATCAAACTTTCACATAGCATAAAAGTCTCAAATATCACAAGTATCATGCTTTCATGTTTAATGCGGATAGAGTATGTTTCAAATAAGTTTCAAGTGTCAAGTGTCTTGATATAGAATACATGTTGCATCCCAAAATTGTTTAAAACAAAAAGGGATCGAGCATACTCACAGTGGGTGCTTAGAATCCTAAACACAGTAGGATTGGATTGAAGGGAGCGCTGGATCAGCCTGCGGGCGGGGAACAGAGCATAAGTCCTCTAACTGCTGACCCAGTCGGGAACAGAGTGTCGAATAGTGCAAAAAAACGAGTTAAAGTGTCTGACAGACTACCTGAGCGGATGGTCATCCGGACGGATGGTCATCCGGACCGATGACCATTCGAACAGTGTGTAGGTGTCTATGAACTTGTTTAGGTGTTTTGATCATTGTGTCCTGTAAAAACAAATGGCGAGTGTTATCAAAATCAGATCATCTGGACGGATGGTCATCCGATCGGATGACCATTCGAACAGATGGTCAGTGGGTGCGTTATCATGAAATTTTCTAAGCCTCGAGTTAACAGAGATGGTGTGACAACGTGTCAACATCGGAAACACACCAAACCCAGCTCGTTCGATTGGATGGGTATCACCCCGTCGGACAGACAAGCTTCGGTGAAATTTCATGTTTGACCCGTTAATCAGTCCGTTTTCCGGTGGAAATCAGTTTCCAAGCCGACTCTCGACTAAGGACGAGTCGAGGGTCTGATTGAGTCCGATTTCACCAAAGTTTTGTATAAAAATTGAAGAAAAGTTCGGGAATCAGTTGTAAAACGTGAAGTTTATCAGATCTGAGCCGAAAACATGTAAAAATCCCGTCAAATCTGCTGTAAAAGTGTGAGATTTCTTTAGATCTTGTATAAAAGTCGTGAAATCCGCTAGATCTGGAACCAATCTTGGTTAAATGGTGCTCCACAATAGCTTGCATAAGCAACCGAGTGGAAACCACCTTCAAGAGGTCCAAATCAGTTGGTTCTCGGGAAAGTTGAAGTGTTCGTGTGATTTTGATGAAGAATAATGTAACACCTCGAAATTTTGTGTCCAATAATGTGTTAACACGTGTCTTAGGTTTACCCGTGGTATTAAATACTAAATAAAGGACTAAAGTTGACAAACCTTGAAAGTATGTAAATTCGAGGGTTAAAAATGTCAACGAGGGGTAAATATACTGTATAGTAACCCTAAATGATGCTCGTACCTTCAAACGAATGAATCATGGGTCGTACGGAGCGAAATGCGGAAGAAAGTGAGAGATTACAAACTACAGGGGTTAATTGTGTCAACATGTTTAATTTATACCTCTGAGTGACCCTTTGACGAACCGAGACTTTGTAACAGTAAATTACGCTCACTAAAATACACGATATAAATTTCGCAAAGTTCCGTTTTAAAACGAGAAAGTTATGATCAATTTCGTATGCGAGGGGTCAAAAACGTCAACAATAAAAGTTAAGGCTTTTCGGATAGTAATTAAACTAACCGGGGACTTAACGGCATGGGTAAAAGTCAAGAGGCCCTTATTTGTAAATAATCGAGGCCCAAATCGCAAAGTTACCCCTTCGAAACCGAAAGGTCAGGCTAATAATGGCAAAAGATTTGAAAATCTTGAATTTCAGGCCTCAGGCGGCCCGCATTAGAGAAACAAGGAAGTTCAGGCGGGCCGTGAGCCATTTGAAGATACGGTTCCTGACATAAGGATTCAGGCGGCCCGCGTGAGCCTAACCTGATCCTTAATGAGGACCGCGTCAATGTTTGAGCTTGTAACCGACCTTGGATGCATTAATTGAAGCATGGGCGCCTACATGTCCCCTAACACTCAGGGACAGCTGCTGATCATCCATGAACAATTATAGGTTGAGTTGTAATGATCTTGTGCACCATTTTTCACTATAAAAGGCAATGTAGTGCACCATAGTTCAACACACCTCAAACCTGCTTTCTTGATCACTTCTGAAGCTCCCAAGCATTCTTCTAACATCTTTGGTCGTGCACCAAGCTTCTGTAAGTATGCCTAACCCTTTGTGGCTTAGTTTTCCATAGTTTTAGCTTAAAAGTCAATCCGTCGTAATTAACGATTGACTTTACGATAAATCACAAATGGTCCAGTGGTTTGTCGAATCAAGGGTAGTTATATGTTGGTAATCATGTGGGCTTTAAACCCCTAAAAGGGCACCCTCTGATTCCCACTCTAACTAATCCGAATGTCGAGTCAAACTTGGTTAGAAAAAGTCAACAGAATGCTATTTTGCGAAATTATGCATAATCAGTAATGTAGATGGCGTGTAACCTGTTTTAACACTCATAAAACATGATAATAAGTATATTAACTAGTCCAAACTTGTTTGATCCGACCATTTACTGTTTTGACCCGGTTCGGAGCCGAAAGTCGCAAAACTTTGACTTATGCTTTGACTTCAGTTCTGACCCGTTAAAGTATGATTTAGATATGCCTTAGGACTCTCTTAGGACCAGGTTACATGATGGTATAACCCTCTGTGACCGGTTCATTGTTTGTCCGAGTCTTTTACACCTTTCCGTTAAATGCTTAAAAGTCGACCGTAACGCCCTTTTTAATATAAAACGAGAATTTCGGACATGTGAAAGGACCATAGCCTTAGTTACTGGTTTCTAAGCATGTCCCTAAAATTTCACGTCGATCCGAGGTCCAGAATAGGAGTTATGCTAAATAGCGCAATTACGGAAACTTTAGTAATTAAATGGCGCAATTAGCATAACGCCTATCTAAACCCAGATTTCGACACCAAACCTTTTACACACGGATGTAAAATAATATTTTGGGATTTTTAAAGATTTTTAAGTATTTTTATCCTGCTCATAACCTGCGGTTATGGCATCGGTTCGGTAATTACCGAATATACCCTTTTCGGACATAACTTGAGTTCTACAAGGTCTTTTGACCGATTCCAGTTGCTACTGATTTTAAATAATAAATAGAGTATTTTGAAATTTATAAACTGTTCGGAAAACTCAGATTTCCTGTAGAACTCAGAAACCTCTTTTATAATCTTTAAAATGACCGAAATACCCCTACGGGGCATAAAATTGATTTAAACTCGTTACGGGCAATATGGAAGGTATCCTACTGATACCACAACCTCTTTAAAGCATATTGACTTAGGAAACCTGTGTAGGACTCTTACGGTTAACCGTTACGCCTTTTGTGCGCACGGTTCGGCTTATGTAACTAGTTTACATAAACTAGCCGAAATGAGTCAAACCTTATTGTTTTGACCTCAAAATCCAGAGTGTGGTTATTATACCCATATAAAACAAGTCTTCAAACTTGTTGGGTCCATATCACATTCCATTCCCGGTTTTCGCCTTTCACGCGATTAAACCGTAATTATCCTTTGAAACTGACCGGTCTAAGCTAAGGCTAAATTAAAGACCCGTTAGGATTCTAATAGGTTATTTTAAACCTTCGTTCCAGAATAGGAGACCAGTAAAAGATATTTGCAATTTATTCGATTAAGGATTAATACTTGCTCAGGTAAATACTTTTAACTTATTTTCCGTTATACAGGCTTGGGTTACGGTATATAAAATACCGCTTGATCGGGCATCAAATCTTCCATCGTTTGGTTGTTAATTGAATAATTTGGTTGGCTCGTTTAAACAGATTTGTTTACTTAAACGCTTTTGGGGGGTTAATGACCATGTCCCGGATATCCCTGGCAGCATTTTACGAAATGGCCACGACCTAAGCGCGGAGTGTAGGCGTACACTCGTCAGTGCATAAATAGTTGATGTGGTGTGTCTATTGATCTTTAACCCGGTACGTCCGGGCTACTGAACGCATAAGGAACATGTAATTCGTTCACAAGATTATAAATTTAAATAATTCTCCCAAGTTATAAAGAGTTTGTGCCTTGTGCATTCAAATCAATTTTTATTAAACCTTTTACAAAAAGTGTCGGTTGAATGTATTTACCAGTGTAAACTGACGTATTTTCCCAAAAAGATTAAATGCAGGTACTAAGCGTAATTGGCTGGATATTTCTCCTTAGCATCAATAAAGAGTCTCGCAAGCTTAAGATGCCTACGTCTGTTGAACAATAGTTATATTTTATTTAATCCCCTGTGGATACATTTCGACTATTCGTAAATACATTTGATATTACAAACGATGGTTGAAATATATTTATCTTTATGCTTCCGCTGTGCATTCATATATTGTTTGGTTCGACTATATTGTTGCCAACTACGTCACGGTAATCCCCCACCGGGCCCACTGGTGAGACACGTGGAAATCGGGGTGTGACAAATAAGGTGTAGAAGTGATAAATGATGAAGGTTGTACAAGGTTTGAGGAGGAATACTTACGAAATGGCCTTGAATCGCGATTAAAGTGGCTGAGAGTGGCTTAGTGCAGGAGGTCAAATGGCAGAGTGAAAGGTGAGAATGAAAGGTCAAGTGTCCTATTTATAGGTGATAGTGACAACTCCAATTGGATGGCATCCGATCGGATGGGGTTAAGTAGGTGCAAGTGTGCAGGCGATCGGATGTCCATTCGATTCTCGTTTGCTAGTTTTCCGACTTTGGTTCGTTTTGCGAGCGAGGTTAAGTGTTGCGTTGCATATTATTGTGAGTAGCCATTACGTGGTATTATGAATAACATAAAAAGTTTCCGTGTTTCCAGTTCGCGTTTAAGCTAGTTTCTTGTTCATTAAATATCAAGCATAACAAGTGTCAAGTTTCTATCATCACAAGAGTCGAGTTTCAAAGTATCACGAGAGTCAAGCATCACACGAGTAAAAGTTTCACATAGTTTAACAAAGTTTAAGATTCAACTAGTATCATTCCTCATTATGATTGATCGTCTTGAGTGTAAAAGCATCACAAAAATTAGGAAGTATGACGAGACTTGCCGAGATAATATAAGTATCGAAACGCATGGCGTTACAACTGGCAACAATTGTAGAACACAAAGACTTAATCACTGTAAGTATAACTGTTAAACATTTAGAATTTGGAAATACATTTGAAATAATGGCTCACAAACTGTGAGAAAAACAGAATGACTCACAAATTGTGAGAAAAGAGAATGACTCACATTGTAAACTTAGGTATTTCTACAGGCTTCCTGGTAATATTTCTTGATTATTTCTTTGAGTTTCTATTAAAAACATACAATGCACGCGTGTTAGTAAAATAACCCAAGTCACTTTAGCCATACAACACGAGACAGAACCCCAACGAACTTAGTCAGGCAGAGCCTCGACATGCGTTGGTGGGTCCTAAATCAATCGGGTAGGGTAACGAATTAGTGACCGGGGGTTAAAATACTTACAACAGTGCAGAGCTTCGTGTTTTAGGGGGTATTTGACTATAAATTTCGCACTACAGAAGTTGAGAGAGAAAGAAAATTGAACGAGGTTGAAAGTGCAGAAGTCTGCTCAATTTATACAAATTTCGGAGGCCTGTCGCGCCCTGCGACAGCCCCCTCCCTTCACTTTCGCGGCCCGCGAGGGCACCCTAGCCACGGCTAGGGTTGCCGGGTGGCCCCATAGGCTTACCACTTGTCCCGACACATGGCATCATGGGTGACCGGCAAGCAACAGCCTGTCGCGGCCCGCGACAGACCCTAAGCAAACCTGTCGCGGCCCGCGACAGGTGCTTTATTCTTGATTTTTCATTTTTTGTTAAAAATTAACGTTATGCGAGTTCAGTTTTGCGATTACCGAACGTTATAGGGCGATCTTCTAGGGTTGTTATATTGTGGCTGTTAAATACTGTTAGTAACAGAATAAACGATACCGGTTGTTTGAACTATTCTTCTCTATTGTTCTTCTTCTCAATTTACACGCATCAAGTCATGCACCCTACATAGTTCATGTCAAACCATATCAGACTCATCACACAACAAAAAAATTAAGATCATTAAGTCCCCTACTTAAATGGTAATTCAACCAAAATTGATCTAGTAGCACAAGACTATCCTTTTTTTCCTCTACATTAGGGTCCTCAATATCAACACTTAGATTATATCTAAGTTACATTTCAAATCTTTGTATTTTGTAAGTTTCTAAGATTACAAGCTTCTTTATGAGTTTTTTTGTACTTTTACTTATTTTATCTAAACTTTTTATATTCTTAAACTTTTATTATTTTATTATGTTAAAATTAAAATAGAAAATCCTATTCCCACCATGCTTATGCACTATTCTCCTTTCCTTACTCAATATTCACATTGACGAACACTATTAACCTCTGTTCCATTATTATGGCTTCAAGTTTGCTTCCTTCGCCATCCACCTCTAGACTATGTCGCTTTCGCTGATTTTTTTTGTGTTCGTGAACACGTTCATTTCCTTAATGAACGAACACGATCATAAAATTTCGTTCTGTAAGTGTTCATGAACGTTCGTAAAGACATTTATTTCCTTAACGAACGAACACGAACAAGGCATTGTTCATGTTTGTTCGATTCGTTTAGAGCCCTATTTATAATTAATCAAGTGAATGGGAAAAATAAATATAAAATAGAAGATTCAAATTCCTCAAATGATTCCTAATATTATTGCTATAGATTAATCAAGCTTCTATATAGTTTTCATTTTTGCGACATTAGTCCTACCGAATTGATTAATGACACAATACCCCTCGTAATTAATAGAACAAACTACAAACTAGTAACTTAGTAAGTCCCAAATAAAAAGCCATGCATGCATCATGGCATGTACAATCTATTTCCACATTTGCACCTCCATGCTTCCGGGTAGTACTCCGCGGTCACCGGATTCCCTGGTGGCACCGGCACGTGAACCGGCTTGCATGGGGTGCACCGCCCGCATTTCCAAGCACAACGCGGCGGCGATGAGCCGGGCCCGGTTAATCTCCTCCTTGAAGTGGTGGTGGTCCAAGCCCACAAAGTCTCTTTTTCACTATTGGCAATATCCTGTATATGGCAATGTGTAACACAACATGAGTTTAAGGAGATGGACATATATTGTACATTAAATCAATTATAGATATAAGGATGTTTGCTAACATGCGCCTGCCAAAGTCCAAAAGAGCACAAGGTGGGGTTCACGGGAAGTTGAACTTATTAGCGAACATGACCCCGAGTTACCCGGGGCTGGGTCCCTCACAAAAGGACTGATTATTGGGGTCATAAGGTCAGTGACTAGTGTACACAAGCTAACATGCGCCTTTTTAATAGGTTAGTAATTTCATGATTTTTGGATCCATATGGTTGGGTAGAAAGATAATATAATCTATCTTGTTTTATTTTATATTATTTTATTCCTTTTATTGATATCGATATTCAACATTGTACGTTATATTTTGGAGTTTTATCATTTATGTATTATATATGTCTTATCAACTATTTATTTCTTTTTTTTTTTCTAGGGCACTTAACTACTAAAACTATTTACAAGTCATTCAAATATGCATGTAATAAGATCTAATAAAACTCGTTTTTTGAACTTATTGAACAATGAAAAATAACAACGGTATCTTGTGTTTTTTGTTGGTTATAATCATTTTCCAAAAAATATATATACTTTTTTCACATGTAAACGTAACGAAGCTTGAATACATATAACACACATTTTCCACCATTATATAGGGTAAGGATCCTGTAAAAAGTGCTCAAAGTGTAAGAAGTGTGAAAAGTGTACTATAACACTATATATATTACTATATAACACCATATAAACACCGTATAACAATATGTAACACCATATAATACCATATAACACTATGTAACACTATATATCATTATATAATAAATATAACACTATACATCTATCATAGACATGCTATCAGACAACCTATAGTGTTATATTTGTTATATAATGATATATACTGTTACATAGTGTTATATGGTATTATATGGTGTTACATTGGTTATACGGTGTTTATATGGTGTTATATAGTATTATATATAGTGTTATAATACACTTCTCACACTTCTTACACTTTGAGCACTTTTTACAGGATCCTCTACCCCATTATATATTTGAATTTGAAACTTTTAAATCGCATCTATTATATCTATTTTGTCTCATATAATATAGCTATTAACTTCTAATTAAAGAACTATCTTTAAAGCTTATTACATAACCCTACAAAAAGTAACTTGGGGTGCCTTAGAGTAAGTCAAAAGTTGTGTCTCTTTACATCACACCCTTTAATAATACCTTTGGTTTAATAAACACATAACCCAAACCAACATGTCCCAATATACACATCCCTTAAATATTACCTCCCAAACCAACATGTCCCAATATACACACCCCTTGAATAATACATTACTTAGGATAACTCAAAAGTTGTATCTTTTTACATCACACCGTTAACTAATATTTTTTCCTTAATAAACACATAATCCAAACCAACATATCCCAATATACACACCCCTTAAATATTATTTAGGTTGCGTCAACTGCACATCGCATTGCTTCATTCAAAAGGCACCAAATCACCCATAATAGACACCGATTCATTCATTTATGTATAATTATACAAAAAAGTAACTTGCTCTTCAAAGTTATAACTAAAACGACGTTCCGTTCGAAAAGAAAAGTTAATCAACCATCTTATGAATTGGTGTGTTGATTCATCGCATCGTTTCATGACATATAACCATATATATTCATAAATAAAATAGCCACATCATCGTTGTTTTAATTGAACGCTTCCACTTCTCTATTTCAAACCAAATCCCTTTCTTCAATCTTCATTCTTAAATCAAAACCAAACGACCATTCATTTACGTTCGCATCATCAAAGCTAAACATTTTTTTCATGATTTAACTTTATCATTTAGAAATTCTTCTTGAATAGCTTTTTTTATTGACTCCGTACACCAAACAATCTTTTTTTTCCATGTTTGTGATTATTCTTTTTATCTGCAAATACATAAGGATATTGGGTAAACATTTGTAAGAGTTTAACTTTTTTACTTTGTCATACGCGTTTTGTATGTTTGCCTGTATTTTTTCTTCTTGAATCGTGACATCAAGATCTGTTTGTCATATGCAATTTATAGTGATTGATTATTTGATTACAGATACAATTTCAAATTTGCATGTGCTTACAATCAAACGAAAATGATGAATTTCAATTGGTGTATATAATGTACAAAGATATGTAGTCATTAGACACAAAGAACATGTATTATGTATATTATACGCGATTGTATAGCAAAGTTTAAAGAGAGAAGCATTTGTGTTTTTTTTTTGAGAGATGAAGGAAGGTTATTCTTGGGTTGGTATTTCTGTTATTGTTATTAAAATGTTCATAATTATAGGAAATATTAAATTTAGGTTTCATTGTATCATCTATTTTTTTTCAAATCCTAGACAGAGTTTTGTGGTTTCCTTTGAAGGTTTCTATGGTGGTTTGACAAAGGAAGAGTTGTGACAGTTCCGGTAGTAATTGATAACGGTGGCATAGTCTGCAGAAGACCGGTGGTGAGGACGGTGGTGATTTCCCCTCGATTGGGCACCACACCACTCTAAATGGAACGGGCAACTGCCGCTGGTATTCTCAATAGATAACATGCGTAGATAGATCGGCTAGGGAGAGAGGGGTGGCGGATGATGGCGTGAACTCACACCGACTATTCTTTTCCGGTGGAATCAACAGTTTCAATGGGGGTAGGGTCACGGTGTCCCTCTGGTGCGTCGCCTCTATACACTGTGCCCGACCCCCGATATTCTAACCACCGATATTCTAACCACATATTTTGATGCATATATGTTTAATCGCATATTTTTAATCGCCGTCATCCAAAAATTATGTATACCACATTTACGACACATATATTCTAACCTAATGTATACAAAAAAAACGCCCACCAACGCTATTTACACACCCGTGGTAACTGTATAAATTGTAACAATTTTGGCATACACGCATCAAAACTTCCCGCTGCAACGCGCGGGTTGGCGTCAACTCGTTATCTATAAGAATCAAAAGTGGCCCATAACTGTCTCCTTCATTAGGCTTAACATGACCCATCAAAATAACTTCATACACCTCAGTTTTATTTTATATATAGGTTGTTCATATCATTCATGTATGGTTTGAAGTGACTTTTTAATTGGTTTATAAATTAACTTTCTTTCTAATATTAAACTATACCGGATCATATGTGTAGTTTATATAACTATAAATGAAACCCTACCTGGTCTCTTATGTTTAATAGTGGCAAATAAAATTGTACTGCTAGGGTATAGCAATATCTTCCCATACATACACACACACATTACACATAAATACATATGAACCAAAAATAATCAAACCTAAAATTATTAAAGGGTTTAGTTCAATTTTTTGGGGGTTTATGTGTGAAAAAAAAATAGTTAAATCTCAATTTGTTTTAGAAAGTAATTTAACATTAAAATCTAACCTGAAAGTAGAGATCAGATTCTTGGTGTTTGGAAGCCAATGCAAACCTGTAAACTGTAAAACAAAATATATAGAAGTAAATAAGTAGCTAGCAACCTATCAGTCAAATTAAAAGAAAAAAAATAAAAAATGGAGAAGATCAAATGATAAGAAAAATAATTGAGGTCAGATTACATACCTAAAGAAGGGTTTTTGAGGAGACAAAAGGATATGAAGAACAAAAACAAGAACAGTAGTGCTGATAGATTTTTTTTGAGAGTAGACATGGGTTTGAATATCACATAACCCACAAAAAAGATCCAATCTTTAAGACTTAAAAAGTTGAGATTCAATGACTCATGCAATTATTTGGAACAAAAGATCAAAACCCACTTGTGTTTTGTTCTGGAGTACAGTCTTTATATAAGAGAATATCTGTAAAGAAACTTATGATCAGAGAATGGGTCTAGAGAGAGAGAGAGAAAGAAAGAGAGTTGTAGAGAGAGAAGATGAATGTTAAGAAACAGATGATGGTATCCTTTGTGTTGCTATATTTGGAGGTGAGATTCTGTATGCAGGTTATGGCTTCTGTCTTTAAACAATTCCCACTCCCAGAAACTAAAACACATGCAATTATCTCTTTTTCTGATCAGTACTAATACACATATTTCTTTGACAATTGACACCTTGCTTACCAACTCTTTGTTTCTCTCTCTATATTTGCATGTGTTTCTCTCTCTAAGAAGACACATAATAAAGACATTCAAAGAGACATATAATGCTTCTTGGGGTTGGACCTTTTGTCTATCTAAGTAACCAAGGGGGGCTTTGATAAACTGACTACTACTGGACTATGGACACATTTTCTTAGGCTCACAATTGTTTAGGGTTATTACTTATTTATTCTTAAGTAAGAAACAGGTAAAACAATATCATGACAAGTGGGTTGATGTTTGCTAGGGATGGTAAAAAATATCTTAACTTCGTTAACAAAAACTTAGAAGGCTAAAACATTTAACACACTTAATGGGATAGGTTTTCAAATATGAGACTGATATGAGTTTAGTTTTGGAAATTTTATGGGTTTGGTGATACTTGTTCAAGTATGGTACATAGTGATACTTGTTCAAGTATGGTACATAGTGATACTTGATCAAGTATGCATTTACCTAAATTGAAACTGAATATACTAATATATTATATAATCTTATAAAATATTAAAAAAATAATATATAAAAATTGTTAAAAACCGTAAGGTATTAAATTATAGAGTTGTAAAAAGTATGATTGAGTACTTGATATGGCACTTCGGTTATTAGGTGAGTTTGAAATCAAGTTTTACGCAATAAGCATCCTAACGAGTAATTTCAACTATATAAGTCCACACATGGGTGTACCGACAAATGCAATAGTCAATAACATGTACCCAACGATTACAAAACAAGATTTTTAAGTGGATGTGAGATTCTGACTATCGATATCTATAATATGCATGCCTAATCCGTAGCATCTCTAGTTGATGCAATTAAGTGGTTATCAAATACAAAATCTGCTAAAAATAAGAAGTCGTAGAAAGGGTATCAAATGAACTCTGATTGACCTCATTTAAGTGGTATTGGAACCGTCTCATCGAACTCTATGATATGAGATTTTAGGTTTTCGCTTTTAGATTTATAGGTTGTAGATTTTAGAATTTTTGTTTATTATCATTGTGTCTTTTCTATATTTGCGTCATTGTGTTTTTTTGCGACTCATTGTGACTTTTTTCCTCGACATGGTGTAATATTTTTCGGCATTGTGTTATAGTTTGCTCGACATGGTGTTATATTTTGCTCGACATTGTGTCATCTTGTGTGATCCATTGTGTCTTTGTACACTTCTTATTTTTAGAAGTCTTTGTATAATAACTTAACGCTACATTTAAGATCATATTTAATAACTAAAGATATTTGCATTTGTATGTCCATTTTTAAAAAAATAATTAGAATGAGATTACACATAAGGTGCAAAATAATTTATAAAACATGTGAAAGAGTAGCTATATTAACTTTTAAAAGATGGACTCTTGTCTAGTAATACCAGTGTTCATTCTTATTAAAATGGTGTAGCTTAAGTTATAAGTTATAAAGTAGACTTTAGAAATAAATTGTAGAAATGTGTTTAAAAAGAATGGTAAAAAGTATAACTTAATAGTGTGAAGTTTATTGGGGAACACTAAAAAAAGTGGGGAACAACAGGGAACTGACTTAAACGAACTTTGATTGGACTCATTCCAGCGGCGTTGGAACCTGCTCGTCGAACCCTAACTAGGATCTCTTGACCCTAAACCCTAAATCATAACCTCTAAACCCTAAATATATTAGGGTTTGGCTTTTAGGGTTTAGCTTTAGGGTTTGGCTTTTAGGGTGTAGCTTTAGGGTTTAGGGTTTAGCTATAGGATTTAGGGTTTAGATTTAGGGTTTAGCTTTAGGTTTAGCCTTTAGGGTTTAGCTTTTAGGTTTTAGAGTTTAGATTTTACGGTTTAGCTTATATTTTAGCCTTATTTTTTAGCTTTAGGGTTTAGAGTTTAGGAGTTAGGATTTAGGGTTTAGGGTTAAGAGATCTTAGTTAGGGTTCGATGAGCCGGTTCCAACGTCGCTGGAATGAGTCCAATCGAAGTTCGTTTGAGTCAGATCTCCGCTATTCTCCACTTTTTTAATGTTCCCCAATTAACCTTCCCCTAACTTAATAAAAGATTACGTAAAAGGATAGTATAGGTATATTTAAATATTCGAGAGTTCAAATCTCGACGTCGTTGTTTTGTTTAGATCAACTTTTTACTGTGTGGGCCCTGAAGGTGGGCTACCCCTTCATATATTCATATTACTTTCAATTATTGTATCTGATATCCCAACTTTTTAAAGAAAAATGAAGCAAATACCAACTACAATACATAAAGAAAAATACAAAAAGCAAACCAAAAGACATGAACGTATGAAACAATGCATTACGGACTCTGCAGTTCATTTTGAGTTTCGTTTTATGAGTGATTGTAATCAAAGCAAGTTAATTTGAAAGACAATATCTCTCAATAACAATACTAATTAAGAATCACGTCTTTTACGTTTAAAAATTTCAGTTAAACCTCTCTAACAAGGTTTTAAGTTTTAACCGATGCTTTTACCTCTTAACTCACCAGTATTAGCAGTTTATCAGTTCAACTGGCTGACGTGATCTCAAAAACTAAGGGGCTGTTTGGCAACTTCTAAATGGTTAAGTGCTGAATCAGTAAGATGTCTGAACCATTAAGTGTTGAACCAGTAAGAGTTCTGAACCATTAAGAGCCAGTATAATGCTTAACCATAAATGTCTGACCAATTTAGATTAGAGGTCTTAACCATTCAGACTCGGTATAATACTTAACTATTCAGGGGCAAATGTCTGAACCATTCAGACATCTGCTCACGAAACAAACAGTCTGAACCATTAAGTGCTGAACCAGTAAGAGCTCTGAACCATTAAGAGCCCTATTAAGATGTAAACAAACGGTCCCAAAGATTGGAAAAGGGAGAAGACAAGCATCAATCAGTTTTCATTAGTTTTACAAAATTAATTAATTTTAAAGGGTAACAATACTTGGTATCATTTATATTAGGTTTTACAAAGTTAATTTATCTCAATGGGTAAAAATACTTGGAATCCTGTTTTATAGTTTCTTACATTAGTTATTCCCATGCATCAAACAAGATGTTTTTTTTTTCTCATATCATGATTTCAAAACTAGTTATTACCATGCATCACACAAGATGTTTTTTTCCTCATATTATGATTTTAAAACTAGCCTATCACAAGACATTTTTGTTACGTGTAGTAGAAAAACACTTTATTGTAACTTGTACTTTAGGCAACATAGATAGTACATTATCATATATTTGACCATCAAAGACATTATAAGGCCCCACCCCATGTGTAGTCTTATTGGACATAACCAAAAATACAGTCCTTCGAATATAAAATAAGCGAGTACTTTGTCACTACAAGAAATAGTTAAGGAGCCAAAATTTAAAGAATCTCAATAATTTAGCTTTTTATCAAGATTTCAAAATTCCCTTTCCAATGTGTCATTTCAAAGATTGGGTTGAAAAAAAGTCCACAACTTTGAAAATAAATTACCACTCTTTTGGGGAAAAATAAAATTCAAATAAGACCTCTAAGCTATTGACCTTTTGTTGTATTAACAAACCGATGAAGTTTTAATGTGGAGGTTATGGGTTATAGTCTCATACAGAGCAAAAATATTCTCGGTTGAGCCAAGGGTTTTACCACAATTTGCTTTCGGGCGATGAGTTTCATCTAGAATTGTGACAGGCTGGGTCATCAACACCATCTGCGTTCATGGGTGTGGGTGACCTTTGGCCATTGGATTTACTTGGGTGACCAGGCTTTTGTTGACCGCTAAAAAAACCCTGACTCATAACAATATTAATACTGCAATCGCTTGTACTTAAAGCAATACAATTACATCATCATATTCAGTAAATCCCACCAATAGCAAAGCAAAGATAGGGTCTGAGGAGGGTAAGATGTAGACTGTGACAACCCTTACTAAACCAGGTATCCGTACAATTAATTAATCTTAATTACGTGCTTAATGACTGTGCTTGATTACCAATGATGACGTAAACTGCTTTCTGATTTCCGTGACTTACATACACATGCATCACATTTCATACTGTCACTCCACTCATTACATACAAACTTTAGTGACATACTTGATGCACAAAGCACAGCTACCACAGTTAGCGGATAACTCAGGAATATACTGACAGTGCCAGTACTTAGACAGACATTGTTTTGAGACCCAGTATGGGCCAGGGACAAAGTACTACACTAGTATGGGTGTAGGGAAATGAGGACCATAAGACTGTGTCACTAGGTGATAGTTTGAGTGCCGGAAAGTGCCTAAAACTCATTTTAAGTGCAGAATTCTGCATTTTCAGCAAAAATTCAGCTTTTAACATACTCGTATTATGCAGAGAATTGACTAAATAGTCCTAAATGCTTTCCTAAGTGTTGGAAATTAATTGTGTTACAAAAGATGCATAAAAGACACTATACGGTACAATTTAACACTTTAACGGAACGATACTTAACCGAACAACTGGACATTACCCGGGACACCAAAAATTTTGTCAGAAACATTACTTTATTATTTTTAACTAATTATGGTCCCAAAAATCCCAACACACTATAAAAATATGTCATACACTTACTACTTTAGAAAATACCCTAAACCTTCCAAGAAATCACCTACTTATAATAAAACTTACAATTAACCCCCCCCCCTCTCTAATTTTCGGCTCAAGCAAGGGGACCCACCCTCAATCATTTCAAATCCCCTACCAAATATTCCTTCTATTTTTTATTGGACCTCTTTTATTTACTACACTTGCCAAGAAATCACCATCATTACTTATAGAGTGGGCTAGAGATTATCTCATCATTTCACCTTCACCAACAAGTTCACTCCACCATTTTCTCACCCTCTCTCTGCCTCTCGGCTGCATATATCCGCCACCACCACCATCACACCAACACTCACTCATTTGATCCATTTTCAAGTCCAAAACAAGTGCTAGAAGGAATCTTGTGAAGCTTAGAGCTTGGAGGTCTTGAAGAAACATCACACCTTGCATTCTCATGCCATTTTCATCATCATTCTTTGTTCACAACTTCATCCCTAGCCTTTGTGCTAGTTGTAAGTCTTCGATTTAACTCTTGATCACTTCTACGTTTATCGTTCGAAAGATTGTAGTTAATGTTTAACACAAGAACATAAAAAGAGAATTGAACAAGGAACATGGACATAAACTTACATAAAATCTGGTTGGATTAAGTTGGTTAAAGCATGCATGATGTTTGATCATTAATTTATTGATAAACCCGTTGTTAGGACACTTGTTGATGCGTTTTTAGTAACATTTACACTATAAAAAGCATGCTGATTAGCATTTTTAGCCAACTTCAACTGGCTGTAAGTGGATCATTATAAGTCGAAAAACTAATTTTCTAAAGCCTAAATTATGCATTTAAAAAAAACGGATCAAATGGCGCTGGAATCGTAATTTTTCGAGGTCGTTTACTATTTTTAAAGCACTGTTTTTGGACAGCAGCTCAAGCTGTGTTTTTACTGCAGAAAATGTGTGTTGTATTTTTAGTCATAACTTAAAACCTGAGTAGAATTAGCTCATGGAATTTTTACTGTAGATGATCATTGTTGTCGCGGTGATCCTCCAACTGGAATTTCGTTAATCAGACTTACGATTAATTTTTAGTTAATTATTCCGTAGACTGCAGTCAGAAAGTGACAAATCTGATTACAGTCCGGTAAATGAATTTCTATAAAATATTGGTAATGAACTGGACCCCCGATATTTTTACATAATAAAATTTGGATCGTATATGACATTCTGCAAAAAAAAAATTGGGAATTTTTGGAGAAGGTTAACTATTTTATTAAAATGCTCGAAAACGGTCCAGTTTTGATTAATAAAGCTGAAATGACATAAGTAGTATATTGCATGTCTAATGGTCGGGTTGATTATGTGAGAACGATCTACGGGATATATGTAAAAGAAAATGATATGCTATTAAGCATGGACACCTCCATTTACAAAGGAGACTATGGCGAAAATTTTCCGAAAATCCTAACACTTAGTAAATATTTTCTGGACAAGTGTTTACTAGTATATTTTAGACTATGTTTTTCAAACATAAAACTCGCCATAATTTTTATGACAAAATACAAAGTATCGGAGGTTGGTGTTATACATAAAAATGGTTAAGTATATATTCTCAAAAAGGGACTTAAAAATATATTTCCGACATCCCATCCTTGGGAAGGAAACCATATATAAGATACTTTAGAAGTATTGATACTAGAATATTGAACGAACAAATATTCCAACACGACATATGATTAAGTTGAAATATTAATTATTTTGACAAATAATTATCACTCGGAACAATATAAGAAACGTAACTCAAAACATTAAACTCTAAGCCAAGGCACGGCCCATTCGTCTAATAGACATTAGTACGTTGTAGGTTGTCGTGTAGCTGACAAAATTTGAGATTGATGTGTGTAAAATGCAACATATAAATCACATCAATTAAGGCATAAAACTAACCCTTTTTAAGTACTAATGTTGGAAAAAGAGTGTTTTTGTCTTCCTTTTGTATTTTCAGGATGAAATGAGCTCAAAATCACAAAAGAAGCAAAAAGACAACTAATTCTAGCATAAATACAAGAAAAGGGATAAAAGTAGACTGCCCGGACCCTCAACGGCAACCCCCAAGGCAAAGAAGAGAAATCAGAAGACTGAACACGCCCCGTGTCCAGCGAACACGGGGCCGTGCCCAAGAAGCAGCAGAAAAGACAAACCAGTAGAAGCTTCCATTGCCCACCACGGGGCCGAGTCCAGCGGGCACGGGGGCGTGGTGAAAGTACAGCAGGCGCATTAATTGTAATTGCGAATTACAATTAATGAAGAGAGAGAATGTCAGACGGGCACGGGGGTGTGTCCAGCGGACACGGGGCCGTGCCCAGCCTTCTGTTCAGCCTATAAATAGGGGTGCTTGGTTTCATTCCATCTCATCCCTTGGCACACCACCTCTCTCACACTTCATCCACCACCCACCACCACCATAACACCATCATCCACCACCATCATCCATTGTCCATCATAGAGTGTGTGAGTCGTCTCGGGATCCAAGATTGATCGTAAGAGTTCTTGACAATCAAGGCCATGTTTGCCTAAGTCTCTTACATCACTTGGTGAAGACAAGTGTTTAGTATAATACTTTTTATTTTTAATCTTTTGCACTTTTTATTTGGTTTTGTATTAATGACTTTAATAACTAGTTACTTATGTTGAAGGTGATCTTTCCTTATCGTTTGTCCGTGGTGTCTTGGCGTTATTTTACTGTCTATATAAAATAAAAGATTTTCACCATTCATATCTCCACGGTCTATATGGAGGTATGTTGGCTACCTGGTCGGGGGTTAAGGGAACGGTTTGGTAAGGGTCTTGCCCTTGTTCAGCGTTTAGAGGTCCTGCTTGGGACCTGGGTCAAATTTAGTAGGATCTCCTTCAATGCCCATAGGTATTGGATGGCGGGGATCCAAACTCTTTGACCCCCTCATAAGTTAACTACTATTAATACTATAACCCGGCTATTTAGGACTGTATCCCTGCTGACTCAGACTACTTAGCCGAGGGTAACGTCACCGCCGAAAGCGGGGCCTACCACAATTTGCATTAATAACTTAATTCATTATCTTTCAATAATCCGACCCTTTAGGATTGTATCCTTGCTGACTCAAACTACTGGGTTGAGGGTAACGTCGCCTTCAAAAGAGGTGCCTACTACAATAACTAAGATAATCTCTTAAACAAGTGCAAAAGTGCGAAAATAATCAAAGGTTATACTAACACACGTGTCGGATCCAAGTGATTCATCTTGTCTATCTGTTTTTATTTTATTTTATTTTTCAGCATTTAGTTAGTTTTTATTTTTCTTAGTTTAAAACATTTTTCTCACTTTTTGATTTGATTAGACGTTGAGGATAAACCGGTATTAAAAGCTCTTGTGCCCTTGGACGACCTCGGTATCTTACCAACACTATACTACGTCCACGATGGGTGCACTTGCCCATATGTGTGTTTAGTGTTAGTAAATATCGTGTTTTATAAATTTAAAACTTGGCTAAAAGTGTAAAAAGGGGCTTAAATATACATCTAAAATATAACACACTTCACGCACATCAAGTTTTTGGCGCCGTTGCCGGGGACACAAGGATTTTAAGAAAGTTAGGAATCAACGGCCTAATCATATTTTTATTTTTTCTTTTATTTTTAGGATTTTTCGTAGATTTTCAGCTTCTGCAGAGCTCAGCACGGGGCCGTGCCTGCTGAACACGCCCCCGTGCTCAATCATTGGAACTGGCAATCCTGTTTTAAGTCAGACAGTAAGCTGAACACGGGGCCGTGTCCACTCAACACGCCCCCGTGCCCAAGATTCTCTTACTGAAAACAGAACCGTTAGATCCCGGCGGTTGGTAATTTCTGACACAAACATGAGTGATAGTAATTCTTTTTACTTTCGGCACTCCTATGGTATGTGGTGTCGATTATGTGGAGGCGAACATGAGGAATTAAAATGTTATTTTCTCAATTATAGGCCCCACTATATAGACCCACCGATTCCTTGTAACCTTAAGAGGGGCGAAAGTAAAAATAAGCACTATCTCTCCCTCGAATGCGCCCAGCCAGATATTCTAGGAGAAATGCTCCTTGACGAGTTATTTCAACTAGAAGAACTAATTCTCAATTGGTCAAAAGAACTTAGGAAGGATTTTATAGATCCATCCCAAGATGATGACCATGAGGAAATGTTGGAACCGCATTCCGACAACCTCGTTGCTCCCGAAAATACCTTCATACCTAGAAAAGACGTGGACGATAGTCGTCCCTGTGTCGATTGTGCCGTGAAGGACTCCCCATCGACTTCGTTCGGTGCATACATAGACCTGAGTGATTCGGCATACACCTTCTTTAACGAGAGCCCGGAAAAGGGTTGCACTTGTCCACCTAGAATGAAAATAGGAATTACCCTCACCGATAACCTCTTGCGTTCTCGCCTTAGTATAGGACAATTAAGGTATATTAGGCACTATGGGGTTGTTCCAACAAATCAAGAGCCACCCGATATAAATAAACTCCTTAGTAGCGACAAACTTCATAAAACAGCTTTCCGACACGGGGCCGTGCCCGGCCAACACGCCCCCGTGTCCACCAAAAGATTCCCTTCTGATCAGAACGTCAGAATACGGACAAACTGTGTCAGAATTTCATCTGCACACGGGGCCGTGTCCAGCGGACACGGGGCCGTGTCCAGAAGGCTGTCGTTTTCTATAAATGCAGCCAAAAATCCTGCACATTTGGACCAACTTGGGACAGAGATTTGAAGGAATCTTCTCTCAAACAATCCTAGGTAAGTCTAAAAGAAGGTTCCAATAATCCATCTTGTCCTTTCCTCTTCTAGACATTTCCTTCTTTTCATCTTTCTTCAAGAACTACCATGAAAAGTTTGAATTCTTCATCCTTTGTGGTAGGAAACAATGAGTTTTGATCATGGAATCTTGGTGAAAACATGTTGTGTAACATTGTTTAAAGTTATTTATGACCAAAAAGTCTACATAAATTCAGAAAATAACTTAAAAACCCAAGATTCCTTGCTTCGAAATTCTGCAGAAAGATGAACACGGGGCCGTGCTCAATGAGCACGGGGCCGTGTCCAGAAACTGTTTCGTCATATAAACTGCTTTTGGTTTATTTTTCGTAGAATGGCGAGTGAAAACAGCGAAACATCATCCGTTCATTCCTCAAACAGCCGAAGGGGAAGAAGGCCCTCCGTTGAAGCTACACTTGTGCACTATGTGATAGCATTGAGGGAAGCTCTTGACGAAATGACGTCAGTAGAGGAGGTCCTAATTGACCGTATTAACGATCTTACGATGGGACTTGAAAGTAGCTTCCAAGAAATTAACCTTTTGCACCAAAGGTTAAACATTCTTGTAGCACCTCCTATGGAGCCAGTCCTTCCACAACAGGACTGGAACTTGGCACTCGGGGTTAACAACCCTACCGGGTGGGAAGACTTTCCCCCAGAACCTCCCATGGAACTAGGGCCGTTCAAATCGCTCGCCGCTCGTCACTCGCTCGACGCTCGTTCGGAAATTGCTCGGAAAATGCTCGCTCGATTTGACGCTCGGTTGTAAACGAGCCGCTCTGCTCGGTTCGGTTTGTAAACGAGCCAAGCATGAGCAAAGGTTCGCTCGACTCGGTTCGGCTCGAATTATTATTTAATTAGTATATATATACATATACATATATACATACATCTATAAACATGTATATACACATATATATACACAAATATAAATTATACATATATACACACACATACACCTATATATATACTCACACTTACACATACATATATACTTAAATATAAATTAAATTTATAGTTTTATATGTACCAATCTATTAGATTTTGGTCAACTATATACAAATTTACAACTATTATACGTACTAGCCTAACCACGCCAATAAAAAAATTAAAATCAAAACTAAAAGTTAAACCCTAAACGATAATCGAAAGTCTGTTCATCGCCTCAATGTTTCATGTCATTACCCTAAGTCGATCATCTTCTGCTCTCAACGTAATTGTTTGTGCAATATGATCATCGTCTCGTCAGCCACAACATTGTTATTCATAAGAAAAATATTATGCCATGAAATATGCATGTTTTTAAAGACATAAAACGTGATACCCAACATTGTTACTATCTCTCAGCAAATTTAAATTGGGCGACACGGTTGTCCAAATCGCTCGAACTTCGCTCGACGCTTGCTCGGAATTTTTACTGCTCGAAAAATGCTCGCTTGATTTGATGCTCGGTTTTAAATGAGCCGCTCCGCTCGGTTCGGTTTGAAAACGAGCCAAGCACGAGCAAAGGTCCGCTCGGTTCGGCTCGGCTCGTGAACAGCCCTACATGGAACACCCACAAGAAATTCCAACGGAAGTCGAAACTCCTCAAACTAATGCAAATGGGCCCTCTTTTCTCCTTCCAAGGGACGTAGAGGAGTGGCTCGCCGACATATGAGGAGGACCACGCCCGGAAGAAGGAGTTCTAAAAAGCCTTATCTAACCAAGATTAGTAGCTTCTTGGAAATTTTGCTAATTTAGAATAAAAAATAGGGCTAGAACTCCATAGTTTAATATTTATGTACTTTCATCTTTAACTTTATGTAATGTCTCTCTATGTTTGCAATGATATGATGGTTTTTAAGATTGATGGGTGTTTAATGAATAAAACACACTCATGGTGGTAATGGATGAAAAGGGGAACG
Organism: Helianthus annuus; assembly: GCF_002127325.2. Taxonomy (NCBI): domain Eukaryota; kingdom Viridiplantae; phylum Streptophyta; class Magnoliopsida; order Asterales; family Asteraceae; genus Helianthus; species Helianthus annuus. The sequence continues at coordinate 76,577,225 of NC_035433.2, forward strand.
AGGAAAATGGACCCATGCACAAAGAACAGAGCAACCCGACACAAATCTCCATCACAGAAGGCTCAACACGGGCCGTGCCCAACCAACACGCCCCCGTGCTGAGCCACCTGCAGAAAAACACCCAGTTCAGGTAACTGGACACGGGCCGTGTTCAGCGGACACGCCCCCGTGTCCAGGCTTCTGTTTTAATTCTTTAATTTTCGTTACTGGCACCTGACCACGGGGCCGTGCCCGGTCACCACGGGGCCGTGTCCAAGATGCCAGTAACATAAATCTTTGCTTTTTAACTTACTTTTACACATCCTAATCAACCAAAAACCTTATTTTTGGACACATTGAGGACAATGTGTAATTTAAGTGTGGGGGGGATGCTAAAACCTTGAATTTTGCAAATCCTAAATACAAGCCTTACACAAAACTCTATTGGAACCGCTAAACACCCCAAATTTTTTCAAAAACTTTTTCATTTTTTTATCATTTACTTGTCTTAGTTTAAGTTGGGAATAACAAGTTCTAAAAAGGTTATATTTTTACAAATTTACAACCGATAGCGTCGTGATAACAAAGAACCAACATAAGAAAATTACGAAACGGCATAACAAGTCTAGTTAAAAATTCGATTATATATACTTGATCACACTAAAAACCCATTCCCACAAAAGTGAGTTTTGAGCCCTTATTGAGCATAAAAATATACATATTTAGACTAAATGCTCATTTTTCGTTTCTTGTGTGAATAGCCGCTTGGTTTTTACAACTCTAGAACTTGCCACGACGATACATTCCCGGTCCTTACCAACTTAAACCCAAGTAAGTAAGTGATGGAGGCATTAGGACTAACCATATTTTTCTTTCTAAACCATTATTTTTCATTTTTTTTACCACCTACCCAAAATCCCCCTAGATAACCCCTTTGAGCCTAAACCTTTCATTTCATTACCCCAAAACCCTTTTTACCCACCAAAAAAAAAAAAAAAACCCTTTTTATTTTTCACCCTTTATTTTAGTAGCAAGCTCGGTTTTTCGTAAACTCGCCTTTTTATGTGATAAAAAAAAATGATGATGAAGTAAAAAACAAACAAAAGCTATATAAAAGCTTGTTTGGAGAAATACTTCAAAATAAAAAATCACTAAAAACAAGGTATGTCACGAAAACCGACGCTTTTTACGATTTTCGCCCTTTTACTAACTACTAACCCAAACCACCCACCTTTAACCCAAGCCTAACCCTTCACCCAAAAAAAAAAAAGTCCTCTTGATATTTACAAAGGTAAAAAGTTAAAAAGGAGGAGGATTGATTGCTTGGCAAGCCTATGGAAGGCGTAAGTTCCATGCCGCTCTCGAGTGATTCACTAAAAATTACACCTTCGGCCGAGTGTTGAGTGATCCCCCGTGAGGTATGTGAACTTGTATATAAATAGAATTTTAATAAGGCATGCTATGCCCGAATAAGTAATTTATCTTATGAAACATTCAAAATAAATCATAACGAATAGGATTGTAAATAAATAAAAATAAAACTCACAAAGACCTTGGATTCCCGACACTCTAGGACAAGCTAAAAACTTTCTCTTCTACCTATTCCATTTGGGAGTGTAAGCCACATTTAAAGAGTTTTGCTTGAGGACAAGCAAAAGTTCAAGTGTGGGGGTATTTGATGTGTGTAAAATGCAACATATAAATCACATCAATTAAGGCATAAAACTAACCCTTTTTAAGTACTAATGTTGGAAAAAGAGTGTTTTTGTCTTCCTTTTGTATTTTCAGGATGAAATGAGCTCAAAATCACAAAAGAAGCAAAAAGACAACTAATTCTAGCATAAATACAAGAAAAGGGATAAAAGTAGACTGCCCGGACCCTCAACGGCAACCCCCAAGGCAAAGAAGAGAAATCAGAAGACTGAACACGCCCCGTGTCCAGCGAACACGGGGCCGTGCCCAAGAAGCAGCAGAAAAGACAAACCAGTAGAAGCTTCCATTGCCCACCACGGGGCCGTGTCCAGCGGGCACGGGGGCGTGGTGAAAGTACAGCAGGCGCATTAATTGTAATTGCGAATTACAATTAATGAAGAGAGAGAATGTCAGACGGGCACGGGGGCGTGTCCAGCGGACACGGGGCCGTGCCCAGCCTTCTGTTCAGCCTATAAATAGGGGTGCTTGGTTTCATTCCATCTCATCCCTGGGCACACCACCTCTCTCACACTTCATCCACCACCCACCACCACCATAACACCATCATCCACCACCATCATCCATTGTCCATCATAGAGTGTGTGAGTCGTCTCGGGATCCAAGATTGATCGTAAGAGTTCTTGACAATCAAGGCCATGTTTGCCTAAGTCTCTTACATCACTTGGTGAAGACAAGTGCTTGGTGTAATACTTTTTATTTTTAATCTTTTGCACTTTTTAATTGGTTTTGTATTAATGACTTTAATTACTAGTTTCTTATGTTGAAGGTGATTCTTCCTTATCGTTTGTCCGTGGTGTCTTGGCGTTATTTTACTGTCTATATAAAATAAAAGATTTTCACCATTCATATCTCCACGGTCTATATGGAGGTATGTTGGCTACCTGGTCGGGGGTTAAGGGAACGGTTTGGTAAGGGTCTTGCCCTTGTTCAGCGTTTAGAGGTCCTGCTTGGGACCTGGGTCAAATTTAGTAGGATCTCCTTCAATGCCCATAGGTATTGGATGGCGGGGATCCAAACTCTTTGACCCCTCATAAGTTAACTACTATTAATACTATAACCCGGCTATTTAGGACTGTATCCCTGCTGACTCAGACTACTTAGCCGAGGGTAACGTCACCGCCGAAAGCGGGGCCTACCACAATTTGCATTGATAACTTAATTCATTATCTTTCAATAATCCGACCCTTTAGGATTGTATCCTTGCTGACTCAAACTACTGGGTTGAGGGTAACGTCGCCTTCAAAAGAGGGGCCTACTACAATAACTAAGATAATCTCTTAAACAAGTGCAAAAGTGCGAAAATAATCAAAGGTTATACTAACACACGTGTCGGATCCAAGTGATTCATCTTGTCTATCTGTTTTTATTTTATTTTATTTTTCAGCATTTAGTTAGTTTTTATTTTTCTTAGTTTAAAACATTTTTCTCACTTTTTGATTTGATTAGACGTTGAGGATAAACCGGTATTAAAAGCTCTTGTGTCCTTGGACGACCTCGGTATCTTACCAACACTATACTACGTCCACGATGGGTGCACTTGCCCATATGTGTGTTTAGTGTTAGTAAATATCGTGTTTTATAAATTTAAAACTTGGCTAAAAGTGTAAAAAGGGGCTTAAATATACATCTAAAATATAACACACTTCACGCACATCAGAGATACGGTTCAAGACGCACTACTATGAGTTCATGTCCCCCTTTTCCCTTAACTGTTTTCAGTTTTATACTTCGGGGGTGAAATACATGTTACAATTATTACAGACATTTCTATACGTGGTATGGTTAGCTTAAAGAGGGTTTACTGCTAGATCATGTGAATGGGTAGGGCAATTAAGGCCATCAATCCTCGTTGTAGGACCGAGGGGCATGAGTGATAGATCTATTTGGGTGTAGCGAGCCCCACTCCTAAGTCCGCTGAGTGGACCATGTGGTGACTATGTCTTACAGCCGGAAGCCCGGTAACAAATTTGCTAGGTTTGAGTCTTCCTGCATCACTTCACACATACCATTGGCTTTGCAACCCAATGGTGATCTCTTTTTCCTTTTGCTACATACCAGGGACTTTTATTCATACAGACATACTTTAACGGTTTATACACATGAACTCGCTCAACTTTTGTTGATTTTTTCAAACCACATGTATTTCAGGGAATTTATAAGTGGATCTGGCGGGCGTTGGGAGTTTTTAAGTTGCGTTAAGAATAAAGCTGTCATCCATGGTCTTTGATTTGGTTAATGTGTCTTATTCCTAGACGAGACACGTTATCCAAACCTTGGTGTTATTCAATATCTTTTGACGAGTCCTTACGAACTCATAAGCAATTTGTACAATTTGTAAAACTTGAATTTGAAGTCTACAATTTAATCAATATTGTTATGTTTTAAACGAAATTAATGGATGGCAAATCTATGGTTTATCATGTAGTTGTTTGTTATGGTTGAATGCAATGATAACAAGTAAGTCACACCATAATCACGCTTCGGCAAAAGTCAGGGTGTGACAGCTTGGTATCAGAGCTTCGATCGTAGCGAACTAGGATTCATTCTCGAGTCTAGACTACGATCAATAGGGCTCTCATAAAAACGCTTTTACAAACATGTTTTCATTGCATACACAAAACGCCCAGATCCAGGGGACAAACACTTTTACAAACAAAAGGCACAAACACACACTTCAAAATTTATGTTTGTAATTCAGTCTTAGAGACTGAGGGAGTTCAGTCTTAGAGACTGAGGGAGTACAGTCTTAGAGACTGAGGCAGTTCAGCCTTAGAGGCTGTGGAGGTTCAGTCTTAGAGACTGAGGGGTTCAATCTTAGAGATTGTGGAGGTTCAGTCTTAGAAACTGAGGGGTTCAATCCTAGAGATTGGGGAAGTTCAGTCTTAGAGGCTGGGGAAAAATTTAGTCTTAGAGACTGGGAGGTTTGGTCATAGAGGCCAGGGATTTAGTCTTAGAGACTGGGAGGTTTGGTCTTAGAGACCAGGGATTTAGTCCTAGAGACTGGGGAAGTTGGTCTTAGAGACCAGGGAGTTGGTCTTAGAGACCAGGGAGTTGGTCTTAGAAACCAGGGAGTTAGTCTTAGAGACCAGGGAGTTAGTCTGAGAGACTAGGAAGTTCAGTCTGAGAGGCTGGGTGGGATAGTCTGGGGAAGACTAGGAAGATTACTTGCTTACATTGTTATCACATACATGCTTAATTGCTGATTATTGATAAACGTGCATATGTGGTAATTATTTGCATACGCTAACTGATAGTGATTACTATGGATATACATACTATGACTACCATGTACCGATACACATGTCGCTTTGATTAGAAAGCGGGTTGTCAGACATTAATGACCCTATGGCCGCCGCTACAGATAATGAGACTACACTTGCGCCGGAGATATTTACGTCAGACACTGAGAGTGACCCTGATATGCTGACCAAAGATGAGGATGACTTTCAACAGTCCGCGCTACCAGATTTTGGTGATGATCTACCCCTGCTGAAGGCTTCTCTGACAAGAATCCTCCTGCCACTCTTGTTTCAGTCCATGACCACTTCATCACTGGTCATCTCGATGGTGAATACACCATGGCTCCGATCCTTGACAATACGCCGCATGTGGACCTTTCCTTCCAAAGGGTGGCTACTCGACGAATAGTCGATGACGTTGACATGACTATTGATGGTCCTCCTGACGACATCCTTGGTGATGGAAAGTTAGACGAGAACGTTATTACAAATCTCACATCTGAGACCCCTGTTATCAGGCTATCCTCTGCGCCTAGTATACACTCGATTTCAGACTCCTTTGAGTCTGTGACATTTACAGCCTTATAGATGGCCGGATTGCAACTTTCTACTACTGACACAGACGACGACGTCGTTATGACTGCTGCACTATCACCTGCTCAAGGCACCACACCATTACACGACCCAGAGCCTGCTCTTGAGCAAGCTTCTGCACCTTTTGGGTCAGCTTCATTATACCCCTGCTGATCTTGCACCCTTACTTGATCATGACCCTGTTTCTTTTGGTATACCGGACATTACACCCCTTATATCTGACCCAGTACCTGTGCCAGATGATCTCCTTATCGGTCGAGACGTTTGTTCGTGCACCTTCACCGCTGATATCGCTCCTACGAAGACCGACGTCCATTGCACTGACATGCCTATTGCTACCTTTTAAAACATACCCGCACCCCGGGAAGGTACTCCAGGTCAGCACCCGCATAACGATCCTTCTGCTACAGCAGCATTTTCCCCGACCTCACAGGCCGCACTGTTTGCTACTTTCACCTCTACATCGCTGGAGGAGCCATTTCGATGGTTCTTATCATACACTATGCTAATTTTGGACCCTTACCATCCCTCACACTATGGAGGCTACACACGGGAAGAGTGCTCCTGTAACATCAGCTACAGTTTGAGGATATAAGTCGCAGCGTTTTGGAACTTGAACTGTCACCACGTCCTCCACCCTGTCTATTCCAGTATACTTTGATCCCCCACATTCACTGTCTCCTTTGGCACACTCACCTGCTGCTAATACACCTTCTTGGTTATTAAGGCTTGTTTCTTTACTGTCAAGCAGCAGATCAATTAATTACTTCGATGTATATACAAGCTCGCCTAGGAGTTCACGCATGTTAAACAATTTACCTTTCTTTCCTCCTCCACCCCAGTCACCAGTATGGTTGGTTTCCGGATTATGCGGACTGCATTACATTTGGGAAAAGACACTAATGATAAGCCGGAATTGTGGAGACTTTGGAAGACCGCATCTGATTATGTGATTTGATACACTAATATATTTAATGGACAAGGGTAGGGTGATCCTGTGTCCCTGTTGATGATATATTTTGGAAGACAATGCAATTGTGGTCAGGGAATAACGAGAGCCCAATCATCATTAATCATGTGACAATACTTTATGGCCAAAACCCTATGGAAGTTCAATCACTAAACCTTCGCTAAGCACGTTGTTGATCTATATGTGTGTGCTATAATAATAATGCTACATGCTTGCTTACTATACCCTCATTAAACATAATTCCCAAATTACGTGCTTATGCTATGATTATGTTGCAATGTGCTTACCTTCTTAATGAAAACCTAATCGTAATACGTGCTACCAATATAACAGGAATGTGCTATGATTGAGATACACGTGTTTGTTTGTTATACTCTCATTAAACATGATTCCATTTACTTGCTTGTGCTGTTGCTTGATGTGTTGATATGATGATTTAAATACGTGCAAATACATATGATTTCCAAACAACTATTTACATTCCCGGAACAGACGAGACCTAACTAACCCAAACTTCATCTTAGAAGATGTCTCATAAAGAGATCACTCGATTGACCGAGGAAGAATGGCAAGCGCACGCCTCACGAGTCATAGCTCGGCACGAGGTTCTTCGCTACAAAAGCAGCGAAGGTACCTCAAGGAATGACCGACCTAACGGTAATGTTTAAGTCAACCAAGACACATTACAACATGTTTGGAACATCCCCAATGTGCTTTGCTAATACATACTGTGATGGTAATTGCTTGGGTACAGGTTGTACCTACAAGCAGTTTCTAGACTGCAAACCCCTGAACTACGGTGGCACTGGAGGTGCCATTACTTTTTGTAAAATGGGTTGAGAATGTGGATGCGGTTGTACGAATGAGCGGTTGTACGCTAGAGCAACAAGTCCCATACGTTTCTGGATTGCTACAAGATGAGGCTCTATTATGGTGGAATCTTAGGGTTCGAACAATGCGCGAGACTGCAGCATATGCGTTAACATGGAGTGAGCTGAAGGAAATGATGCGTGGGGAGTATTGTTCTCAGGTGGAGATCCAGAAGCTGGAAGTCGAATTCTGGAAGCTAAAGATGGAAGGTCCAAAAGTGGTGGAGCACGTGCAGAGGCTTCATGATTTGTCGAGAGTCGTTTCGTACCTGGTAGAACCCGAATTGAAGAGAATGGAGCAATCCATTTGGGAATTGGTGCCTCAAGCCTTGAGCTTGATGATAGCATCAACGCCACCAACAACCATGGTTGCATATGTGATGAGTCTGGCACTCACTAAGGAAGCACTTAGATTGGAAAGACTCTCAACCCCCGATGAGAAGAAGGAAACTCCGATAGAGTCATCTGAAAAGAACAAAAGAAAACTCAGTGAGTTCCAAGGAGGTGATCGGGCAAATAACAAGAACAAGGCCAAAAAGGGAAAGGAGTACCAGGGTAAGCTACCTAAGTGCGACGAATGTCAACGTCATCATACCGGGCAATGCAAAAATGAAAAATGTGACAACTGTGGCAAAGTGGGGCACAGCGAGGAGACGTGTTGGCATAAGACGAAACATGGAAAGAAAAGGGAAGGATGTTATAACTATGGTGACATGGGGCACTTTCGGAAAGAATGCCCAAGGGAGATTAATCAAGACCGTGAAGGAGCACCCAACATCAGAGCTCGTGAAGCACGCCAAGACCCAGATGTGGATGCTGGTACGTTCTCTGTCAACCAAAATTTTGCATCTACGCTATTTGATACCAGTACCAACCAGAGCTTCGTATCTCATGAATTTACGGATACACTTGGTATGATGAGGATAAGTTATATAACCTGCACTCGATAGAACTAGTTAATGGGAAGCCTCGACGAGGTAACTGGGGTGGACCAAATGTCGAGCACCCAAGCGGAGATCGTTATCCGCATCCCGATGTCAAGCGACGAAGCAATCGTGATCCATGAAGTAGGATACGCCTCTACAAATTACTAGTGCTTGGAGGCACAAAAATTTCGCGCACAGAAAATGTTGTCTTCTCGGCTCATGTCACAGACAAAGAAGCCGAAGGCTTGTCTGAACCACCACTCCAACGACAAGTCGAACTTCGCATCAATTTGATTCCAGACGTCGCGCCTACAGTTAATGCACCATAGCGACTTACACCTTCGGAGAGGCAAGGATTGTCAGTATAGCTTCAGTAGTTGTTAGAGAAGGAAGATAACAGACCAAGTTTCTCGCTTTGAATAACCCCAGCTCTGCTCGCCAAGGAGAAGGACGATAGCTTTCGTACAAACGTCAAACAACCAGGAGCCAAACGAGCTAACCAACAAGAGTCGATGACTCTTACTGAGGATTAACGAACTATTTATTTGCCTAACTGTGGGGTTCCGACTACTATTTCGCGACCAATCAATGATCGAGTGTCATTAGTTGTGAGTTCGGAAAGAATGTATACCAAGGAAATTGTGGGCCAATAACTTGTTTTAAACTTACACACAAATGGTGTTTCCTACACGATGCACCAAAACAATTTTTCACAGAATACGAAACTTAGAAAACCTAGAAAGCATGTGCTTAACCCTTGGGGACCCAGGTCAAAACTCGTAAGGATTGTCACTTAGGAAGCACACCTGTTAACTCAAGCAAACTCCATTATCCCGACATATATGCTGTTTCAGTTAACCAAACAGAGAGTACTTAAATTTCTTTCACTTAAATCGTCACTCTTGCTTCTAACGATTAGATGTTTGCATCTCTACTCCCCTTAATGGTAGTTGCATCACGTTAATTCTCTTCGTTAAGAGCGAACAACAAATTGCTTCGATACTAAGTCATTTCATCATACTCATTGTTTCATTACTTGAAAACCCATATGTTACGCATGCACTATTTGCTACGCATGCGGCTCTATTTCGAACACTTCATTAAAGTTTGAATATCATGTTGCTAAATCTAATTACTGGTTTGTGATCCGAATGACCTACATTATTGTAATTATTGGCTCTGTTGTTATCAAGTCAACACACTTTCTCAAAACTCCTTTTTATTTCGAGTTACATTCATATTTTATCTTTGCAACCATGCCGAGATTCCTTTGTTAGTGCATACGTTTATTGTCAAGTTACGCTGAAACCAAGTTCAATTGCTTGAACTTATCCACTTCGCATATTCAATTGAAGACGCCATATGATGTATTGGGAACATCATATTCAAATATTTTGGCAAGGGTTCTTTCGTTTCGAGTCGTAGTAGATTTGATTGGTCTACGACTCCACTAAATCGTTTGATTGGTTTCGATACCTTGCGGTGGTACTTTCACAGAATTGAAGCTTGCGCTAATTGGATTACTCACTTCATACACAGATTTAATTGTTTATATATACTAATTAAAAAAATGTTGTTTTGCTAGTTTTCGGCTTCAACAACTTAACTTCAGACCCTCTACAATCTAAATCTCTAAATGCCTTTAAACACCTTGGGGGAGAGGTATTGGGTTCAAGTCCCACAATTTGCCGTTAAAAAAATGTTATTTAGTAAAGGTTTATATATTTCATGAATTTGGGATACAATGGATCTTACATGAATTACAACATAAATGAAAGAGAATAGGATCACGGAGATGACAAACATGTCTAAGTAAGAGCTCAATCTTAACAACATTAGTATTATAATAACAACAATAATCTAAATTAACGTTAATAATAATAGAGTAAAGTGTTCTATGACGACTTGAAATTTCACTGTCTTTTTTTATTAGAAATTACCTGTATTGAATCATAGCGTACTTTTTTTCCTAGAAAAGAACCCGTAAAAAATCCCACAATAAACGTTATATTGACTTGCACTTAACGCAATAAAGATAGTATTAATAAACTACCACTCTTTTTGGGAAAATTAATTTCCCAAATAAAAACAAGCCGAATTAAGAAAAATAATGTTGTAATTACTTGTACATTACCCATTTAATAATTTATACATTACTATGAATTTTATTGTTTTTATACATTGCTAAGGCAGCCCTTTAGAACAAGCCCAAGATACAATAGGGTCCTTATACTTGATGACACCGGCCCGGCCAGGCCCAAACCATGACTTTTAAACATTTTGAGTGGGTCAAACTCTTTTCCCTTTGAGCCTGAGCCGTTGACCAATACCGAGCCTTGACCTGGACCCAACAACAGGTGCCTGGAACCCAACTTCTTCAACGGTTCCAACCGTTTTCGACAGGCGGCGTTTACTCACTTCCTCTACTAAAGATTTATGGAGCAGTTGACTTCTCATGTCAACCAATGATCTGTTTCTTGTTAGCCTAGGTCCAGCCCCTGTGCTAGCTTTAGATGTTGAAGCTTTGTTTAAGTCAACAGTCACATTTGACTGGTTTTCGTGATTCTTGGAGGCTTGACCAAACCTAGTAGAGTTGTGGGTTCGGTTGGTAGGGCTCATAAGATCGTGTTTTTCGTTGTGGTCTTCAGCCGAAACGTAACTCACATTTGAATAGGTTCCTGAAACTACAGATCCTTGAGAACTTGTGTCATCATAAACATGATCTGCAAGAACTTTAGACCATAAAGACGGTTCTGAAATTCCGGTAAAGATTTTGCATTGATGCTAACTTGCAGTTCAACATTTTACTTTCTTCCCTGAGATTTGACCAGTTTTGCGACTTTCGTCCAAAGGTTTGTTTTTCCGCATCCGGATCCAAAAGGTTTGAAATCTTGTCATTTTCATCCGACTTGTTAACTCCATCCATTTTTCACCGTAAAGTCAGGGTATTACTATTACCGTCTTATTAGACATTCTTTACTAAACTAAAAACACTATGAGAAATAAAGTCAATAGAGGTGGATCTTTATTTCTTTTTTGGTTTAATAAAAAAAAAAAAATCTAAAAAGACGGTAATACTAATACCCCTGACTTAATGGAGAAAAAATGGATGCAGTTAACGAGTCAGATGAAAATGGCAAGATTTCAAACTTTTTGGATACAGATGCGGAAAAACAAACCTTTGGACAAAAGTCGCAAAACTGGCCAAACCTCAGGGACGAAAATGGCATTTCACTCTTTTATATGTTTGACCCGTTAAGGGTAAAAAGATAACCAAACTGACTCAATAATAAGCATATGGGTCAATATTTATCGCCTGCTAGCGAGCATACCTTGAAGCCAATCAGCACCGTATGTCGGTACATCTATCTGTCGGGAGCCTGAAAACGATAACTGAGATGATGAGGAAGATGAAAACGAGTGGAGTGAATGGCTGTGATCAGCTTCATCTTGATTAAGATGATTCCAATTGGGTACGAGACCCGAAATTTCCCCTTCAATCATATCAGAGATATCAGATGGATCCCAATCTGTGATCTCGAGCTCCTTAACCATTTCATACGCAACTTCATCAGGTGTATCGTTTAATATATCAAACGGAAAGTATACGTTTCTTACGGAACCTGCTCAAACACAACAACTAGAATCAAATAATCAATGAGAGATGGCATCCCGTGGACATTTAATAGTGATTTCAAAATATAGTTTAAAAAAAAAATATATTCAAACTTGTAATAAAATCTAGAGTTAAATGTCATTTCCGTCTCTAAGGTTTGGCCAGTTTTGCGACTTTCGTCCAAAAGTTTGTTTTTCCGCATGTGGATCCAAAAAGGTTTGAAATCTTGCCATTTTCATCCGGCTCGTTAACTCCATCCACATTTCTTCGTTAAGTCAGGGGTATTTCTGTCTTTTTTGGATCCAAAAGGTTTAAAAGACTGAATTGCCTTTTAAGTTAACAAAAAAGACGGAAATACCCCTAACTTAACGGAGAAAAATGGATGGAGTTAACGAGTCGGATGAAAATGGCAAGATTTCAAACCTTTTTGGATCCACATGCGGAAAAACAAACTTTTCGATGAAAGTCGCAAAACTCAGAGACGAAAATGGCATTTTACTCTAAAATTTATAATAGAACTTGTAAGTTGGTTGCTAAAATCACGAAAAAGGTGTTAAAAAACGTCTGTATTTCGTGCAGACGGTTCAAAAGGATCAAATACAAATGAAATCACCTTCTCTATCAACAATTTGTACCCGAAGAATAATGGTATCATCGTCTGGATTCAACTTTCCTGCAATAGACATGTTGGTTCGCGGTGGATATCCGATCAAATTCAGCCGCTCAATTTCAATATCATCGTTTATAAATGGTTTCTGATGGATATATTCGGCTGTAAGTGCCAGTTCATCTCCGTCCACGGCTAGAAACGGATCAAGCATTAGATCCTTAGCTGATAACCTTTTTGAAGCATTGACCAAACATTTTCCGATAAAGCATTGCGCTTCAAGATCTTTGACTTTATAGAATGCTCGTGGAAGCTTACCCTAAATCATTTCATTAAAAAAAAGTTATAATATTACAAAACAAAACAATCTTTGCAATCATGTCTTGACACACTAATATTGTATTAAGAGTAAACTTCCGTTTTGCTCCCTGTGGTTTGGTCACTTTAACGGTTTTGTCCCAAACCTTTAAAAATAGCCATTTTACTCCCTGATGTTTTGGTTTTGTTGCCAGTTTGCTCCCTGCGGGGAGCAAAATGGAAAAACAAACAATTTGGATGGAGTTAGAGGCGGGGAGCAAACTGGCAAAAAAACCAAAACATTAGGGAGTAAAATGGCTATTTTTAAAGGTTTGAAGCAAAACCGTTAAAGTGACCAAACCACAGGGAGCAAAAGGGAAGTTTACTCTTGTATTAAAAAGGTAAACATTTTGGAGAAAAACATTTTGGGTCGAAAATATGAGCATACCGATGTTACTTTCTTGTAGATTTGTGCTGGATTTGTACATTCACTGTATGGATATTCATGAGTTAGCATTTCTAGTATGCACATGCCAAACGAGTACACATCAACCAATTCGTTGTAGTTCTCTTCATAAAGTTCCGGGGCCATGAACTCTGGTGTGCCTAAAAGAAATAGGACGAGAATAGTGTTAGCACGGGGTACCATTTGAGAAAATATAACCCAATTACCGACCCATTCGTAGGAAAAGGGTTGAAATCGCCACATTATTTTTGTTATCTATAGGTGGCAAAATGGGCAGATTAAGTAACGGGTCAAAACAAATCTTTAGGGTGGATTAAAGCAAGTTGAACTGACCCACCCCACCAACATGTTTTTGTACCTCTTTTTGTGGAATGTCATATTTAATAATAAATATATTAAAAAACATAAACGGGTTCAAAACTTCAAATATACCGATAACAGTATGTGCTCTGCAGGAGCCACGGAGAATAGCAGCGAGCCCAAGATCACCAATCTTTACTTGTCCCAAATGACCATTAACAAAAATGTTGTCACACTTAAGGTCTCTATGGATCACGGGCGGGTCATGACCGTGTAGATAAACCAGGCCCGATAGGATCTGCCGAGCCCAAATCTTTATAGCCCGAATATCCACTTTATCATATTTCTTCCTGTATCTACACAACCACATATAAATGTTCCTCAAATTAGCACTAGAACAAAAATTTGTTAAGAATTAGTGGGAAAAAAAAAAAAAAAAAAATCGTTACTCTTTGAGGGTTCCTGAAGTGAACATTTCGGTAATGAAATTAAAGGTTCTTCGGTCCACATCTATCCATGACGTATAGAATTTTATGATTGAATCGTGATTAAGGGTACCGAGAAGGTGAACCTCTGAGTAGAGACGTTGCAAATCTTCGGGTGATCGAAGCAAGTCGTTAAGTTTTACTTGGCCCCACGCCACTTCCATACCGAGAACTTCATCTATTGCTTTGTACACTGTTTTCATAGCCCCTTTTCCAAGTACTTCCTTAAACTGAATATTATTTATATGTTAAAAAAAAAACAATTATTATGAGAATACAATCTTGGATCCACCATTGATACATACTACATGGAATTACAAGCATAATAACTGATAAAGGTACAAACTTTTTATAGAATTAAGTGAATTCCTTAAATCCAAATTGCATGAAGAAAAACTATAAAATTGGCCAAGAGACATTGATCATAATATCCGTTTAACTTAACTGTCGAGTTCTCCTCTCATCCACAACCAGTGCGACCAAAATCGAAGTAGGATTTACCGAGGTGTTACAATTTTTCCCGCAAATATAGAGTACAATCCCTAAATTATTCAACAATTATCAAGACAAGATTCTTCTTTTTTTTTTTTTTCATACACCCAATAGCCTATTTGAAGAACTATTCTCAAAAGATTGTATCAAATTCCCCTTCTTTATAACATTTCAAGGCCACTAAATTCCATTAAAAAATGAATATTTTAAGAACAAGTGCTTAACTTCAAAGGCTACATTCAAAGACTATAACAAAAGCAAAAAAAAAAAAAAAAAATCAAATCTTTTTCAAGCAAGAATCAATAACCCAATTCAAAAACAAACAATTGAACAAAATACAACAGACCCATCAAAGCAAACATCTTACCCGCCCATATCGACCGGTTGGATCGGTCTCAACATACCGATTTCGACAATCTTGATCACCAAAACCAGACCTTGAATTGGGTTTCAGCATGGCTTCTAGTAGCTTTTCTTGACCCCAGAAGTTGCTTACAAAACTATATAATATAAAGTTTAAAGAAACGTGTATGAATTTAGGGGAATATGGAAAACAGGGGAAAACAGAGAGATAACAGGAGCACCCACTAGCCTAAAAATAAAGATTTTTGAGGGTTTTTACCGTCATGATATTTCACAGAAGACGACACCATACATATGCCAAAAATGAAGATAGTAGTCAATTGTTATCAGTATTGAAGAATCAGCCAAACCCATATCTATAATAACCGTTGACAAGTCTTGATTGTTAAAGCTACTAACTTTGAGTATTAGGAGTTGATTTTGGGGTGATTAAGTTGTGGAAGTTAGGGAATTTGAAGTGTGATTTGACAAGGGAATATTGGGAATGATGTTTGGTGGGTCAAAAGTTTAAACAATGGAGATGAAGATGAGACACAACTCACAAGTGACAATGATAAGGATCTTGGAACTTTAAGGGTATGTGGTTGTGGTATGATGGAACTAGTGCTTGTTGACTATTGAATGGTTAGTGTTTGGAAGGTACATGAATAGCATTAGGTTATGACAATTATGAATTTTGATTAATGTAAAGAAAGTGGTTGGATTGGAATATTCAGTCATATTGCTTTGTAAAGTTATATACTGTTACCAATGTTTTTAGAGTAATGGATGTTGTGACTTGTTTGATATTGAAATTTATAGATAAAAGACACTGAATGATTCAAATTGTCAAATTATGTAAGTAGGTTGTCTAGAAAGCTATGATTGTTGTATACGGATTTCGAATGTTATGATTGTTTTATATGTTGATGACTTGATAAGTTTTCCAAGGCTATTGCGTGCTAAAAATAACTTGAAATCAATAATGGAATTAATGCGACTTTCTTTTTTACTGGCTATAACTAAAGGGTTTAAATCATGTTATTTTATAAAAAATCTCAGATTTTATATATAATATTTCAACAAACTCCTACGGTCGCGGGGGGGGGGGGGGGGGGGGGGGTCAGTGGACCCTTTTTAACCCTTTTGGTTCCAACCCTGCTTGATATGAAGGACTTTTGTCACAATCCGCCTAAATGCATAATTTTTTTCGTGAGTTCCGAAAGATTCCGGAATACTAAAGAAGTGTCTAGGGATGCCCGAAAGTCTCCGGAACAGCCTACAAGTTGCTAGAACGTTTTGGCACCATGAGAAGGTCCTGGATCAGCCTTGAAAGAGCTCTGAAGGATCTAGAAAGGGATGTATAATTCTTCTCAAAGTTTCAGCCAAGAACTTTCTAGAATCACCTTGAAAACACTTGATATTTTGCAAGAACTCTAGAAATCAGCTTATAAATATCCAAGATATTATGTAAGGAATTCTCTAGATAGATAATTCTCTAGAACTAGGAACGACTAGTATAAATATGTAGTGAAGGTCTCATTTGTAGATCACCCAACATTATAGCAAGTTAGCATACTTGTACTTATAAACACACTCTTGTAGTTGTTTATTTGTAAACAACGCTTGCAAGCATCACTTGATTCACACAAAACACTTTCATCGTTGGGCACAAAAGCTTAACTTAGATCAAATCTAAGTCGCTAGACGAGAGTTAGAAGTTACTCCGTGACACTTTGGTAAGATAAAATATTGTCTCCAATTACAAAACTAACATCTTAAAGATTCCTTGTACACCAATAAGCATACATGTTATAATCTAAACATGGTAATTATGATATCACAATAGACTATGCACACAAACGGTACAATGTGGAATCGAAATGAAACAAAATCACGTATTATTCAAGTTACACTTTTTTTCCTTCTCTAAGTTTGTCCCACTAGTTTTTTTATGAGGGATATCATTGGTTAAGAAGTATCATGGGAAGAAAATGCATGTTGCAGATCATAGGGTGGGAGTTGGCTACAAAGTTCATTTTTCCTACAAAGTGTAAGAAGTCATAAAACACCATCATGCCAACCATAAAACACACTCAAGACCCACAAATAACAAAGTGAAGATTACTAAAAAGCCATATTTGTTGGTTTTGTATTGTGTTTTGGATGATAAGGCTTTGATTAACGAATGACTAACGTTATTGTGTTTTATGTTGATTATCATGCTGTGTTTTATATTCATAGTTCTACGATGTTGTGTTTGAAGTTATTATGGACTGTTAGGGTTTGGATATTGTGTTTTAGTGATCTTCACTCTGTTATTTGTGAGTTTTGAGTGTGTTTTATGGCTGAAATTGTAGTGTTTTATGACTTTGTACACTTTGTAGGAAAAATGAACTTTGTAGCCGAACCTCACCCTATGATCATATACAAACAGGTATCTTTGTATAAACTGTAATAATCAACAGTTTAATGACATATGTCCTCAATTAAAAATTGATTTTAGAGTATTTTAGACTTTTTAAACCCTTTTATTATATCTAATTAAAAGAAATAATTAAATTGTCCCCAAATTCATACAAGATTAATTCAAATCATAATCTATTCTTCATCATTGAATCAGCATTATTGTAATCAGCATCATCAGCAGCACCGCAATCAGCATCATCGTCAACACCGTAATGAGCACATCGTCAACATCAGCACGGTAACACCACCGTCAGTACATCTGACGATAACATCCCACACCACCACCGTCAGCACATCTCGTAATCAGCATAACACTGTAATCAACACATTAATCAGCACCGTAATCAACACAATTTCTTGTTTTTTTTTTTTAATTTTGTAAACAACATATACTATTACATAACTAGCACAATTTCATCTTTTTTAATTTTATAAATAACACATGTTGTTACATAGTAGCACAATTTCATGTTTTTTGTTTTAATTTTGTAAGTAGCAAATACTATTATATAACTAGTAGAAAACAAGTTTATTTCCAAATAGGCTCCTAATAACAACACAAAAGTAAAAAATAGCAACACATAAGAATTACACAACAAAATATGAACTTAAGTATAGATTTAAAATCAACACAATACATTTTTGTATACTAGCACAATTGTAAAACACATTTTTGTAACTTTTTTAAAAGTCACATTTATAAATAAAAAAATGTATAGCAATATGGTACTCATATTAAAGATAAAAAATACTTGATTTTATGGTATAATTGTTTTTCAAAAATAATGAAGTACATAAAAGTTATTTTAGTTTAAAAAACTTGGTGGGATTAGTATTTAATGAGAAATGACTAAATGACTAAAATACTCCTAACTCTATAGTATTAGTTATTAATTATAGGGGTTTTATTTGTAATCAATACCAACCCTTGACTTAAACAATCAATGGCCTAATCTGTTCTTACACTTAACACTATTTGTACAGGCTCTTAACTCTGTTGCATTATTTCCTAACTGTGATTTTGTCCTATTAAGCTTTTGTGTTAATGTTTTAACTTTGATAGCATGTTTAAACACATTGTATTATTACCATTTAAACCATCCAACCACATTAAATATTTAAAAAAATCTTAAGAATCACCATAAAAAATGTTATCATTATTCTTCCTTTTTAGTGTTTTAACAAACATAATTTTGAACTTGATGATATTTGGACACTTATATAGAAGCTTTTAACTAAAAAAAATCAGCATATTAATACAGCTATTATTAACAAAACTAAAATTTTATCGATAATGTATGTCTTCATAATGTAATAACATAGCATAAAAGAAATAAGATACTTGAAGAGTTTATTAGTTAAAAAATAAAAACTAAAACTATATATTACAAATTTATTTTTGAAATTAATAAGTAAAACCAGAAATTTAACTATTCATAATTAAGTTAACATGGTTAATGATGTAAATACCATCCATAATTAGATAATAAGTATCCATATATAGTTATATTAAATATCTAAAAATATGTTTTTAATATCATCATTATTTAATAAGAGAGAGATAAGAAACATAACTTTAGGTGATCTAGAATAATAACACGTAACACCCCTGTGATGTTCTGTTTCATTATTGTTACTTTGTGATAAAGTTGTTTGTAGTTGGTTTATGATTGATTGTTTGTTTCATTCCGGTGACTTAGATTTTACTTATTTGGTTCTTTGTTTGAACCTTTTTTTATGTTAACGGGTTTGGTTGCTTTATGACTTGGTGCCAATGAAGATGAGATTGAGGTGTTCATCTGGGACTGTTTTGGTATACGAGATCTGATTTACTTGTTTTTGTTTAAAAGGTCTTTTTTTGTGATGTATGCCCCTTTTATCTCAATGACGATGGTTTGAAGCTCATCTAGGAGTGTGGCGATGATGGTTCTTCAGTTTTGGCATGGCCCTTTTTTGTTGCATCCTTCTAAAGCTTTTGGGCTTTATTTATTGGGAAATTGGCCTGTAATAATCCCACCTAGACTTTATTGGCCATTAATAATCCCACCTTAGAATATTCCCCCCACCAGTCCCACCTTTTACATATTTTTCCTACAATGGTCCCTCATTAAAAAAACTTAATGGAGTTAAGCTTTTTTCCAAATTACAAATAGACTTTTTAGGGCTTTTGATTAGAACGACAATACGAGTCCATTGATGTAAAACTTGCCTCGAAACGGTGCTCCAAACGATGAAAACGACTCTTCAATTCGGGTGTTTAAATTTCCAATTAACCAAAATCAAGTCACTTGGAGCACCATTTCGAAATAAGTTTTACATCAATGGACTCGTATCATCGTTCTGATCAAAAGCACTAAAAACATGTTTGTAATTTGGAAAAAAGCTTAACTCCGTTAAGTTTTTTTAACGGGGGACCATTGTAGGAAAAATAGGTGAAAGGTGGGACTGGTGGGGGGAATATTCTGAGATGGGATTATTAATGGTCGATAAGGTCTAGGTGGGATTATTACATGCCAATTCCCCTTATTTATTTGATGTTATATGTTCGGTTATAGCTGCAAGGACATGCATTGTTATCTACATATTATCAGTTAGCAACATTTGGTTACTATTATAACAACTCTCCTAAAATCTTAAAACATCCCTACACGTCCTAAAATACACCCCGTATACGAAAAACGGCTCCGAAATACCTTTATTTTACAAAAATTAAATAAAAACAAATATATATGGCCGCTGGCAGGGCGCAACACAGACAAGAGAGTCTGTCGCGGGCCGCGACCTCCTTGACACCAGGCCGAGCCTGGAGATGCCACGTGTCCCTGTCGTGGCCAGCCTACACCGTTGATTCACCTTGCCTAGAGCCTACCCTATAGCTCTCGCGGGCCGCGACCCGCTGTTCGATCAGAACTATAAATAGGGGCCACAGGCTTCAACTGAAATTCGTTCATTTCTCGAAAATCCTCTCAACTTTCTGAATAGTAATTATAACTCTCGGGCATAATACCCACTAAATAGCTAATCTTTGCCTCGATGTAAGTATTATAACCCCCGGTTACGTATTAGTTACGCTGCCCGATTGATCTAGTGCTCCGTAACGCATGTCGAGGCTCTGCCTGACTCAGTCGTTGAAGTTCTGTCTCGGGGAGGCTATAGCTAATGTAAATTTGGGTTATTATACTAACGCGTGTGCATTGTTTAAATTAATAGATTATAACCAGGAAGTCACAAGAAAATACCTAAATTAGTAATGTGAGTAATCCTTCTTTTTGTGTAAACCGTTTTGTGAGTAATTCCTCTTTTTGTAAACTGTTTTTCCAAAATCTCAATTGTTTTACATTATAATTAACAGTGATTGAGTATTTGTAATTCTACAATTATCGTCGGTATGTTGGGGTTTTGTATACATAACTTGTTACTACACTGTGAGTAGTAGCATGACCACAAGTCAGGATTGACAGTACAGTGGGTGATAATTAAAGTAGATGTAACAAATGTAATTGCAGGTTGCCCTCAATGCTGTAAAATGATAAACCTGTTTTGATTAAACTGGGATTCACTCACCAGTATTTTTTTAATGACAAAAATGTTTTAAACGCGTTTCAGGTAATAAAATGTGAAAGCCAAAATAGAAGCCAGCTGGAGAGCACTAAAGGCTTGGAAAAGTGGCTATAAAAAGTTACCTAAATAAAGAAGAAGTTTTATTTCAATAAATTAGGGTTTATCCCTATAAACATGTTGTAATGAAAACTTGGGTTTTTCCCATGTATTTATTATTATAAAAAAGTGGTGTATTACTATGATAAACTATTTCCTAACTACGGTCCTGATGTAAATTCCGCTGCCAAATTAAATAAACACCGATACCACCAGCTCTGAGTAGCTCGCGGCCGCCCGCCTCCCGGGGCAAGGGGTCTGGGGTTGCGACAGAAGGTGGTATCAGAGCTATGGCCACTGATTTCAGCCACAGAAGTGTTCTGCTGACATCAAAATTTGTCAATTCTGTTAGGAAATAATCTATGTGATTACGTGCATATCTGTATATTATTGTTTTGTGTTATTTGACAATCTGTCAGTTTACAGTATGAGTGATCAAGGACCCTCTGACGCCTATCGTCACCTATCTAATTCTCCAAGAGATGAAGGAACTTCCTCCCAGCCTACTCCTTCGGGGTATTCAGCTGACACCGAAGAGGGGATATTCATCTTTAAAGCGCAATCCGAAGAACCATTCCCTACAAAAAAGAGAGGATGGTTCAGTCGGGGAGCACATGAGCGTAGTAAAAGAATGAGGAAATTACAGCAACAAAGGGTTTTAGCAACAGCAAATAGGGAGATGAATGCCGAGACCCAAGAAATAATCAATAGGCGATTGGCCAACTTTCATATACTAGCTACCACTGCAGCCGACCCAAACCTAGAACAAATCATCGCACCACATCCATTACCACTGTTTCCAACTCAGCCAATGGAAATAGAGCCTAACCTAGGGAACGAGTTTCCCATACCAGCTTTTAACTCTGATGAGATACCTAGAGTTCCAGCACCCAATCCCCTAGCATATGACCCATGGAATGATGACCATAGGGATTATTGAGAACTCCATCCACAGGAGGAACCCATACCAAACCCTATAGCACCATACCCCAACCTTGACCCTCTAGATCCATATTGGGATGCAGACCAATATGTTCGGGAAATACTAGAAAACCCATACCCATATGGAGAACTCGTACCCCAGTACCCTGACCCAATACCCGCACCACCACCACCCATGAGTACGGAAAACGTGCAGGAACTCCGCACATTTGGTGAGGAGTTAGTGGATGAAGGAGAGAGAATAAGACAAATATGGGAAAAGCTCGTCTGGAAATACGACGAGCGAAATATGCAATACTGGATGAAACCCTAGAGATAATAATAATATATAAATATATACATATATATATATAGATGCGTGTAGTTGAATATATATATATATATATATATATATATATATATATATATATATATATATATATATATATATAACCTAATACTTACTGATGCGTAACTAGTAGTATGTTTTAAATTCCAGTTGCAACTTGTAATAGATGCATATACTATATATATAATAGAGTAATGTCGTAATGCTCGATGGTTTTGACCAATGTGTTTGTTTGTGTAATTGTTGGCATTAAATCTTATTCTGTGATATTAATACCTGATAATTGTTTGTAAATTCAGATGGACAACGAAGAAAATCAGGAAAACCAGAATAATGATAACCAAATAAATAACAGTGTCATCCAACACATAGTAACACAAGGAATTACTGAATTAGAGATGCTATGCCATATATTATCCAGACTGTTAAAGAAGCGGAAAATAATAAAAGTAATAGCGGAAGTAAACGACCACCTACTGAAACCAGTCACAGCATAAACAATGGACCGTTACTTCAATTGCCTATTCCAAAAAGAAGAAGAACCATGTCTTATGGTTGTTCTTATAAAGAATTCTGGTCTTGCAAACCAACAGACTTCTCAGGAAATGAAGGAGCCATTGCGGCTCTACGATGGATAGAAAAGACAGAGGTCGTCTTAAAAATAAGCAAATGTGCAGAAGAAGATAAAATCATGTTTGCTTCCAATCTTTTTAAGAATGCAGCCTTAGAATGATGGAATACTATTCTCCAGTCTAGGGGAAGTGACAGAGTCTATAATATGGAATAGATTGAGTTTAAGAACATGGTCGAAAGAAAATTTTGTCCACCCAATGAAAAAAGAACAAATAGCTAATAAGTTCTTAAACCTTAGAATGACTGGAGTAGACTATAACGGTTACACTACCATATTTTTCGAATATGCTAGAATAGTGCCAACCCTAGCCTCACCAGAACCAGTATTAATCTCCCGTTATATCTGGGGATTAATCAGTGAGATTAGACATGTAGTCAAGGCAGCTAGACCACAAACCATAGAAGAAGCTGTAGAACTAGCAAATACCTTGACTGATGAATTGGTACGTACGTAAGAAGAGAACCGGAGGAAGAACCTAGTCCAAAAACTTACCCAGGAATTTCACTACGGTAATTCCAACCGTGGGAGAAACATAGGTTCTACTTCTGCACCTTACTGTAAGTCCTGCAAGAAGAAACATTCAGGAAGATGTTCCACCTACTGCAACTTCTGCAAAATACCGGGGCACAAGGAAGAAGACTGCAGGAAGAAACTCAGCAATGGAATATGCTTCAATTGTGGAGAAAAGGGGCATATTAAACCGAACTGTCCGAAACTAACTCCATCCATGAACAACAAGACTACTAACAATGCTAGAGCTTTTGTTCTAACTGCAGAAGAAGCCAAGATGATTCCGGATGTGATTGTCGGTACGTTTTTAGTTAATGATGTTTTTGCTAAAGTATTATTTGACTCTGGTGCAAACCAAAGTTTTATTAATACTTCAATTTGTAAAATTCTTAATCAACCATTAACTAAACTCCAACAAGAATGTCTAGTGGAGACGGCAAATGGAGAATCCATTAAGATCACTGAAATCTTGCAGGGAGCAAGAATAGAAATTCAAAACCATAAGTTTATTGCTAACCTTTACCCAATGAACCTAGCTGGATTTGATATTGTATTAGGAATGGATTGGTTAGTAACCAATAAAGCCAGTATTTTATGTGATCAAAAGTCAATACAAGTAAATTCACCAAAAGGTGAAAAGATCACAATTAAAGGAGATAAGCCAACTAGATCTACAAAATTCATCTCTGTGATGAAAACAACAAGTTATGCAAGAAAAGGATCACTAGTGTATATGATTTCCATAATCATTAACACTAAAGGAAAAGAATTGAAAGATATTCTCGTAGTATCTCAATTCTTAGATGTTTTTCCTGAAGAGCTATTCGGACTACCGCCAGATAGAGAGGTCGAATTCAGAATTCACCTACTACCAGGAACAACACCGATTGCCAAGGCACCTTACCGTTTGGCACCGGCAGAGATGCAAGAACTGAAGAAACAGTTGGACGAACTTCCGAAGAAAGGTTTCATACAACCAAGTTCATCACCTTGGGGAGCACCAATCTTGTTTATCAAGAAGAAGGACGGATCAATGTGTATGTGCATCGATTAACGAGAATTGAACAAGGTCGCGATTAAAAATCGGTACCCATTACCGAGGATCGGTGATCTGTTTTACCAACTGCAAGGAGCTCGATTCTTTTCCAAGATCGATTTATGCTCAGGATATCATCAGCTGAAAGTACAGGAAGAGGACATTCCTAAAACTGCCTTCAGAACAAGGTATGGCCATTATGAATTTACCGTCATGCCATTTGGTTTAACCAATGCCGCAGCCTCATTAGGAATGAAAAAGGATATAGCAGCCTATGCGGCCAAGTGTCTAACCTGTTCACAGGTTAAAGCTAAACATCAGAAACCCTTAGATTTATTGGAGCAACTAGAAATGCCTGTATGGAGACAACAATGGATTTTGTTACCAAATTACCCAAGACAAGAAAAGGTAATGATACAATCTGGGTGATTGTAGACAGATTAACCAAGTCTGCTCATTTCTTACCAATGAAGGAAACTTTTAGTATGGAACAATTAGCCAAGTTATATGTAAATGAAATAGTTTCATTACATGGAATTCCCTTATCTATTGTGTCTGATAGAGATAGCCGTTTTACTTCTCATTTTTGGACTAGTTTCCAAAAAGCAATGGGAACCAAGTTAAACTAAGCACAGCTTATTGATGCGTGTGAAGTGTTATATATATTAGGTGTATATTTTAAGCCCTTTTTACACTTTTTAGCCAAGTTTTAAATTAATAAACACGATATTTACTAACACCAAACACACATATGGGCAAGTGCACCCATCGTGGACGTAGTATAGTGTTGGTAAGATACCGAGGTCGTCCAAGGACACAAGAGCTTTTAGTACCGGTTTATCCTCAAGGTCTAATCAAATCAATATGTTAGAAAAAAGTTTTTAAACTAGAAAAATAAAACTAACTAAAATGCTGAAAATAAAATGAAAGTAAAAACAGATAGACAAGATGAATCACTTGGATCCAACTCGTGTGCAGTGTAACCTTTGATTATTTTCGCACTTTTGCACTTGTTTAACGGATTATCTTAGTTATTGTAGTAGGCCCCTCTTTTGAAGGTGACGTTACCCTCAACCTAGTAGTTTGAGTCAGCAAGGATACAATCCTAAAGGGTCGGATTATTGAAAGATAATTAATTAAGTTATTAATGCATAATGTGGTAGGCCCCTCTTTTGAAGGCGACGTTACCCTCGGCTAAGTAGTCTGAGTCAGCAGGGATACAATCCTAAGTAGACGGGTTAAAGTTTTAATAGTAGTTTAACTTATGAGGGGATCAAAGAGTTTGGACCCCCGCCATCAAATACCGTTGGGTATTGAAGGAGGTCCTACTAAATTTGACCCAGGTCCTTTGCAGGATCTATACACTGAACAACGGCTAGACTCTTACAAAACCGTTCCCTTAACCCCAGACCAGGTAGCCAACATATCTCCATATAGACCGTGGAGATATGAATGGTGAAAATCTTTTATTTTATATAGACAGTAAAATAATGCCAAGACACCACGGACAAACGATAAGGAAGAATCACCTTCAACATAAGAAACTAGTAATTAAAGTCATTAATACAAAACCAATTAAAAAGTGCAAAAGATTAAAAATAAAAAGTATTACACCAAACACTTGTCTTCACCAAGTGATGTAAGAGACTTAGCTCACTGAGCACGGGGCGTGTTCAGGCTTCTGTCTTCTTGTTTTGCTTGGGAAGATGCTGTCGGGAGGTCGGGCATGCCACGTTTGTTCCTTTTCTTGTATTTATGTTAGATTTAGCTGTCTTTTTGCTTCTTTTATCTATTTGAGCTCATTTAATCCTGAAAATACAAAAGAAGACAAAAGCACACTTTTTCCAACATTAGTACTAAAAAGGGTTAGTTTTATGCCACAATTGATGTAATTTATATGTTGCATTTTGTGCACATCAAATACCCCCACACTTGAATCTTTGCTTGTCCTCAAGCAAAACTCTTTCTAATGTGGCTTTTTCACGGAATGGGTAGAAGAGAAGGTTTTTGGGCTTGTCATAGAGTGTCGGAATTTCCAAGATTCTTTATTTAAGTTTTATTTTTATTTATTTACAATCCTATTCGTCAGGATTTATTAAAAACGTTTCATAAGACAAATTACTTATTAGGGCATAATATGCTTTTTTTTAAAATTCTATTTATATACGAGTTCACATACCTCACGGGGGATCACTCAACACTCGGCCGAAGGTGTATTTTTAGTGAATCACTCGAGAGCGGCATGGAACTTACTCCTACCATAAGCTTGCCAAGCAATCAATCCTCCTCCTTTTTAACTATATACCTTTGTAAATATCAAGAGGACTTTTTGGGTGAAGGGTTAGACTTGGGCTAAAGGTGGGTGGTTGGGTTAGTGGTTAATGAAAGGGCAAAAAACGTAAAAAGCGTCGGTTTTTGAAAGACTTGTTATTTTCACAATTTTATTTTATTTTGATGAACCATTTCTTTCAAACAAAGTTATTTTTGATGAACTTGTTTCTTTATTTGGTTTCATCATCAATATATATATATATATATATATATATATATATATATTTATATATATAGGGGGAGGTTCATTTGAGAAGAAAATTAAATTGAGAAGAAAAAGAACAAAGGGTACAATTGTAAAACATTAAATAGTATTTCTTACATCTCATTTATTATTATCTTTGACTAATTAATTAGTTATAAAGATTATTGTCCTTCACACTAAATTTTTTGCCTACACACATTAAAATTTATCCTACACGTTTTGAAATTTTATCCTACACATGGGCGAAGCATTGAAGGGGCCGGGAGGGGCGCCCAACCCCCCGAACTTTTTGCTCAGTAGTGTTATATATGTACGTTTCGTATAAATTTTTTTAGGTATATACGTTTTCGACCCCCCGGTTTTATACAAAAAATAAAATTTAGGTATATACTTTTAGGTCCGGTGACTTCCGACCCCCCGGGAGAAATTTTCAAGCTTCGCCACTGGTCCTACATATATTGAAATTTATCCTACACAACTCGTAATTCATCCTACACACCTCGTAATTTATCCTACACTTTAAATTAATTGTTTTTTTCTTTGAAAAAAAATATTTTTTGAAAATAAGTTACAAATTTAATTTACTAGCTATTAAAAAGGAAGACTAACAATTAATGATCTATCTAAGTTTACCAATATACCCTTACACTAATATTAAATACAAAAATTAAATGAAGTAAAATGAAGGATTCTTATTGGTTGAAATTTGTTCTTTTTTATTCTTACAAAAATTTGTTCTCATTTGAACCCTCCACTATATATATATATATATATATATATATATATATATATATATATATAGGGTTAGGATGGTGTGAGAAGCACTAGGCTAATTGAGAAACTTGAGAAGCATTCTGAACCACACATTTTCTCTAAGCTTTTTGTAATATACACATATGTATAGTTTAAAATTGACTATATACATATGTGTATAATTCAAGATTTGACAATATACATATATGTATATAGTCAATTTTAAACTATACATATATGTATATTACAAAAAGCTTAGGAAAATGTGTGGTCCAGAATGCTTCTCAAGTTTCTCAAATAGGGTGGACTTCTCTTAGGATCCCTACCCTATATATATATATATATATATATTTCAAGTCATAAGAAAAAACGAGATTTGTTACTAAAAGAAAGGGTTAAAATAAAAAAAAAAGTTTTGGTGGGTAAAAAGGGTGTTTGTTTTTGGGTTAAGAAATGAAAAGGTTTAGGCTCAAAGGGGTTAACTAGGGGGATTTTGGGTAGGTGGTAAAAAAAATGAAAAATAATGGTGTAGAAAGAAAAAGGGTTAGTCCTAATGCCTCCATCATTTACTTACTCGGTAAGGACCGGGAATGTATTGTCGTGGCAAGTTCTAGAGTCGTAAGAACCGAGCGGCTGTTCACACAAGAAACGAAAAATGAGCATTTAGTGTAAAGATATGTATTTGTATGCTCAATAAAGGCTCAAAACTCACTTTTGTGGGAATGGGTTTTTTATGTGATCAAGTATATATAATCAAATTTTAACTAAGCTTGTCATGCCGTTTCGTAATTTTCTTATGTTGGTTCTTTTTATCACGACGCTATCGGTTGTAAATTTGTAAAAATATAACCTTGTTAGAACTTGAAATTCCCAACTTAAACTTAGACAAGTAAAAAGAAAATGAAAATTTTTGAAAAAAATTGGGGTGATTAGCGTTTCCAATAGAGTTTTGTGTAAGACTTGTTAATTAGGACTTGTAAGATTCAAAGTTTTAGCATCCCCCCCCCCCCGCACTTAAATTACACATTGTCCTCAATGTGTCCCAAAAATAAGTTTTTAGGTTGATTGAATGTGTAAAAGGGTTTTAAAAGCAAAATTTTATGTTACTGGTACTCTGGACACGACCCCGTGGTGACCGGGCACGGCCCCGTGTTCAAGTGCCAGTAACAAAAGTTTGTAAAAAGAAATAGAAGCCTGGACACGGGGGCGTGTTCAGTGAACACGGCCCGTGTTCAGTGAACACGGCCCGTGTCCAGTTACCTGAACTGGGCGTTTTCTGCAGATTGTGCAGCGCGGGGTCGTGTCGTGTGGACACGGGCCGTGCTGAACTTGCTGTAATGAAGAAATTTTTGTCGGGGAGCTCTGTTTTTGTGCATGGGGTGATGTTTCTCGTTTCCCTTGTTATCCTTCACCATCCCGAGTGTGTTTTATTCATTACAACATCATCCAAACACTAAAACCATCATTTCATTAAAATCATAGAGAGAATTACATTATGTTCCTAGAAAATTAAAAACAAAGAAGAAAAATAAAAGTTAAGAGTCCTAAACTAGATAGGTCAAGTGGTGCATAAAATTATCATAAGGAGTTCTACTTTTTCATTAGGAACCAAAATCCCGGAAATAGTTTTCCGGTATGTAGTAGGACTCTCGGCCGAGGGTTATTTTCCTAGATGTTGCTAAAGTCATTCTTCTATCTCTCTTGGGAGGAAGAAGGCGGCTTCATTTTCCTCAACATCTTGTGGAGGAGGAGAAACACCAACCGGGACTCCTTGTAATATGTCGCGAGGAGGTCCCGGGTGTATGGTGTACCACTCGGCTGGTATGATGACTTCAGGCACCACGTTCCATGCCCTTTGGATTACTATAGGCACCAAAGGAGGAGATGCGAGAATGTTCAACCTCTGGTGCAAGAGGTTGACCTCCCGGAGACACCCTTCCAGTCCCACCGTAAGGTGATTGATACGGTCGACCAATGCTTCTTCCACCCCCGTCATTTCATCAATGGCTTCTCTTAAAGCGTAAACATAGTTTACAAGAGAGTCTTCCGCCGTTGATGACCTCCTCCCCTGTCGGTTGTTCCTTGAGTGCGATGAAGATGTTCCGCTTGTTCTGCTCGCCATTCTGGGAAAACAAACCGAAAAGAGCTCAACTTATATGAAACAGTACCTCGGACACGGCCCCGTGTTCAATGAACACGGCCCAGTGTCCAGCTGTCTGCAGGTTTTTAAAGCAAGGAATCTTGGAGTTTTAAATTATTTTCTTGGTTTATAGGTTAATTTTAAGCATAAATAATTCAAAACAAAGTTGTATAACTTATTTTAAGCAAGATTCCTTGAATAATGACCTTACAAATACCACAATAAAGGTTGGAATCATGAAGCTTCCAAGCTTTAATGGAGGTAGGGATTGAAAATTGAAGAAGAAGGCAATGAACAAAAGTGGAAAAGACAAGATGGCTCTTGAGAACCTTCTTTTAGAACATACCTAGGATGGTATGAGTGAAGATCCCAGAAATCTCTGTCTTTTGGAGTGGTCCAAATGAGCAGGAATCTTGCTGCATTTATAGAAAACGACAGCACGCTGGACACGACCCCATGTTGGCTGGACACGGCCCCGTGTGCAGACAGAATCCTGACACATTTTGTCCGTATTCTGATGAAATCAGAAGAGAATCTTTCGGCGGACACGGGGGCGTGTTGACCTGGGCACGTCCCCATGTCTGGAAGCTGTCTTATGGAGTTTGCCTATTTTCAAGGAACTTATCCGGATCGGGCGGTTCCTTACTGGATGGAACAACCCCAAAGTGCCTAAGATACCTTAATTGCTCTAGATTAAGACGAGAACGCAAGAGGTTGTCGGTGAGGGCGATTCCTATGCTAAATGTTGGTGGACAAGTCCAACCCTTTCCCGGGCTCTCGTTAAAGAAGGTGTATGCCGAATCGCTCAGGTCTATGTATGCATCGAACGAAGTCGATGGGGAGTCCTTCACGGCACAATTGGCACAGGGACGACTATCGTCCAAGTCCTCGCTAGAGTGGAAGGTATTATCGGGAGCAACGAGATTGTTTTTATTTGAATGCGACCCCAACAATTCTTCTTGGTCATCGTCTTGAGATGAATTAAGGAAATCCATCTTAAGTTCTTTTAACCAATTAAGAACTAGATCTTCTAGTTGAAATAGTTTGTCGAGGAGCATTTCTCCTAGAATGTCTGGTTGGGCGCATTCGAGGGAGAGATAAGGATTATTTTTACTTTCGCCCCTCTTAAGGCTACAGGAAAACGATGGGTCTATATAGTGGGGCTTATAATTTAGAAAATAACATTCTAATTCTTTATGACCGCCACCACATAATTGACACCACGTACCATAAGAGTGCCAAAAGTAAAAAAGTATCATTATCACAATTGTTTGTGTCAGAAATTACCAACCGTCGGGATCTTACGGTTCTGTTTTCAGTAACTGAATCTTGGGCACGGGGGCGTGTTGAGTGGGCATGGCCCCGTGTTCAGCTTACTGTCTGACTTAAAACAGGATTGCCAGTTCCAATGATTGGGCACGGGGCGTGTTCAGCGGGCACGACCCGTGCTGAGTTCTGCAGAAGCAGGAAAATTAAGAAAATCAAAACAAATAAAATAAAATAAAATAAATGATTAGGCCGCCGATTCCTAACTTTCTTAAAATCCTTGTGTCCCCGGCAACGGCGCCAAAAACTTGATGCGTGTGAAGTGTTATATATATTAGGTGTATATTTTAAGCCCTTTTTACACTTTTTAGCCAAGTTTTAAATTTATAAACACGATACTTACTACCACCAAACACACATATGGGCAAGTGCACCCATCGTGGACGTAGTTTAGTGTTGGTAAGATACCAAGGTCGTCCAAGGACACAAGAGCTTTTAGTACCGGTTTATCCTCAAGGTCTAATCAAATCAATATGTTAGAAAAAGGTTTTTAAACTAGAAAAATAAAACTAACTAAAATGCTGAAAATAAAATGAAAGTAAAAACAGATAGACAAGATGAATCACTTGGATCCAACTCGTGTGTAGTGTAACCTTTGATTATTTTCGCACTTTTGCACTTGTTTAACAGATTATCTTAGTTATTGTAGTAGTCCCCTCTTTTGAAGGCGACGTTACCCTCAACCCAGTAGTTTGAGTCAGCAAGGATACAATCCTAAAGGGTCGGATTATTGAAAGATAATTAATTAAGTTATTAATGCATAATGTGGTAGGCCCCTCTTTTGAAGGCGACGTTACCCTCGGCTAAGTAGTCTGAGTCAGCAGAGATACAGTCCTAAGTAGCCGGGTTATAGTTTTAATAGTAGTTTAACTTATGAGGGGATCAAAGATTTTGGACCCCCGCCATCCAATACCGTTGGGTATTGAAGGAGGTCCTACTAAATTTGACCCAGGTCCTTTGCAGGATCTATACACTGAACAATGGCAAGACTCTTACCAAACTGTTCCCTTAACCCCCGACCAGGTAGCCAACATACCTCCATATAGACCGTGGAGATATGAATGGTGAAAATCTTTTATTTTATATAGACAGTAAAATAATGCCAAGACACCACGAACAAACAATAAGGAAGAATCACCTTCAACATAAGAAACTAGTAATTAAAGTCATTAATACAAAACCAATTAAAAAGTGCAAAAGATTAAAAATAAAAAGTATTACACCAAACACTTGTCTTCACCAAGTGATGTAAGAGACTTAGGCAAACATGGCCTTTGATTGTCAAGAACTCTTACGATCAATCTTGGATCCCGAGACGACTCACACACTCTATGATGGACAATGGATGATGGTGGTGGATGATGGTGTTGTGATGGTGGTGGGTGAAGTGTGAGAGAGGTGGTGTGTCAAGGGGTGAGTTGCAAGAGCTCCAAGCACTCCTATTTATAGGCAGAACAGAAGCTCGGGCACGGCCCCGTGTCCGCTGGACACGGCCCCGTGTCCATCCTCCTCTCTTTCTTCATTAAATGCAGTTTGTCTGCATTAGTTGACCACGCCTTCGTGTCCACTGAGCACGACCCCGTGTGCAGAAGCATATCTGTACTATCAAGATTTGCCTAGATTCCGCGAACCTTATAGTTGACCACGGCTCCGTGCCCGCTGAGCACGGCCCCGTGGTGGGCGATGGAAGCTTCTACCACTTTGTCTTTTCTGCTGACACATGGGAACGCCCCCGTGCTCACTGAGCACGTGGCGTGTTCAGGCTTCGGTCTTCTTGTTTTGCTTGGGAAGATGCTGTCGGGAGGTCGGGCATGCCACGTTTGTTCCTTTTCTTGTATTTATGTTAGATTTAGCTGCCTTTTTGCTTCTTTTGTCTATTTGAGCTCATTTAATCCTGAAAATACAAAAGGAAGACAAAAGCACACTTTTTCCAACATTAGTACTAAAAAAGGGTTAGTTTTATGCCACAATTGATGTAATTTATATGTTGCATTTTGTGCACATCAAATACCCCCACACTTGAATGAAAATTACACTTAAATTACACATTGTCCTCAATGTGTCCCAAAAATAAGTTTTTAGGTTGATTGAATGTGTAAAAGGGTTTTAAAAGCAAAATTTTATGTTACTGGTACTCTAGACACGACCCCGTGATGACCGGGCACGGCCCCGTGTTCAAGTGCCAGTAATAAAAGTTTGTAAAAAGAAACAGAAGCCTGGACACTAGGGCGTGTTCAGTGAACACGACCCGTGTCCAGTTACCTGAACTGGGCGTTTTCTGCAGATTGTGCAGCACGGGGTCGTGTCGGGTGGACACGGGCCGTGCTGAACTTGCTGTAGTGAAGAAATTTTTGTCGGGGAGCTCTGTTTTTGTGCATGGGGTGATGTTTCTCGTTTCCCTTGTTATCCTTCACCATCCCGAGTGTGTTTTATTCATTACAACATCATCCAAACACTAAAACCATCATTTCATTAAAATCATAGAGAGAATTACATTATGTTCCTAGAAAATTAAAAACAAAGAAGAAAAATAAAAGTTAAGAGTCCTAAACTAGATATGTCAAGTGGTGCATAAAATTATCATAAGGAGTTCTACCTTTTCATTAGGAACCAAAATCCCAAAAATAGTTTTCCGGTATGTAGTAGGACTCTCGGCCGAGGGTTATTTTCCTAGATGTTGCTAAAGCCATTCTTCTATCTCTCTTGGGAGGAAGAAGGCGGCTTCATTTTCCTCAACATCTTGTGGAGGAGGAGAAACACCAACCGGGACTCCTTGTAATATGTCGCGAGGAGGTCCCGGGTGTATAGTGTACCACTCGGCTGGTATGATGACTTCAGGCACCACGTTCCATGCCCTTTGGGTTACTATAGGCACTTTATGGATGACAGTGCCTAACTCCAGTCTGTTGGGCAGAAATTGGAGAAAAGCAACTGTCTGGACCAGATATAGTGCAAGAAACAACGGACAAGATCATTCAAGTCGAAGAGACAGGCGAAAACCGTTGGAATTTCAAGTAGGAGACAAAGTATTATTAAAAGTTTCTCCATGGAAAGGAGTAGTTAGATTCATCAAAAGGGGAAAGCTAAGCCCCAGGTATATTGGACCCTTTGAGATTATTAGAAGAATAGGAACAGTAGCATATCAGCTACAACTGCCAGCAGAAATGGCAGGAATACATGATGTATTCCATGTATGTAATCTCAAGAAATGCTTAGCGAATGAATCATTAGTAGTACCTCTTAAGGACATAAAGGTAAATGAGAAACTTAAGTTTGTAGAAAGACCGCTACAGATTGAAGACAGAAAGATCAAGAATCTCAAACACAAGAGATTAGTTCTAGTTAAAGTGAAATGGGATTCCAAGAGAGGACC
The DNA here is from genome assembly GCF_002127325.2 of Helianthus annuus. NCBI lineage: Eukaryota > Viridiplantae > Streptophyta > Magnoliopsida > Asterales > Asteraceae > Helianthus > Helianthus annuus. The sequence continues at coordinate 76,611,824 of NC_035433.2, forward strand.
AGAGCATAGTTGGGAGCTTGAATAAAAAATGCAAAGAAAATATCCATACCTGTTCAAGTAGACCTCGAGGACGAGTTCTTAAACAAGGAGGGGAGGATATAACAACTCTCCTAAAATCTTAAAACATCCCTACACGTCCTAAAATACACCCCGTATACAAAAAATGGCCCTGAAATACCTTTATTTTACAAAAATTAAATAAAAACAAATATATATGGCCGCTGGCGGGGCGAGACACAGACAAGAGAGTCTGTCGCGGGCCGCGACCTCTTTGACACCAGGCCAAGCCTGGAGATGCCACGTGTCCCTGTCGTGGCCAGCTAACACCGTTGATTTACCTTGCCTAGAGCCTACCCTATAGCTATCGTGGGCCGCGAGAAAGACAGAAGCGGCTGTCGCGGGCCGCAACCCGCTGGTCGATCAGAACTATAAATAGGGGTGATGTATTGCAAAATACATCCTTTATTCGTGTATAGTTTGTTCAATTTTCTGTTATTTATAGTTTCGTATTAGTTAGAATCGCGTGCTATTGATTATATTTGTGTTTTCTAGGTCTTGATACATAAAGTTGCTAAAAATTGAGTGGAACCGAGCTGAATTGCTTAAACACCGAGTCCCGAAACTATTTAGAAAAAGAGTTAGAATTATTTTGAAGATTTTGGGAGTTTAAGCTTGAAAATTCTAGCAACATTCTGTGAAAAAACATCCGTGGCGCCGCGCCACGGCAAAAAGGGACATGAGTCGCGCAGCGCCAAGGAATAACAAAGAAATTGCTGAACTTTTGCATGGTGGCGTCGCGCCACCAGGAGTACCTTCACCCGTCGCGCGACGCGACGGGGTTGTCTGACAAGTCTACTTCGTGAAAATTAGGGTTTTCATATATAATCAAGAGATAATCATTCATCATTAACAACTTACGAATTCAAGAAACCCTAGGCGATTTTCGGAGCAGATTTCACATGTTTCGGAGTACTTTGGCTTGCGGGAATCATCCGGTTGAAGCACGGAGCATAGGAAAGAAGATTGTTCGGGTCTTATCTCCCGGTTTTCATTATTTTCTTGTTTCGATACTTTTACGATGAATTCTTGTTTTGAAACTTGTGTTTTGATTTTAAATACTATGTTTTCAGGCTAAAACCTTCGTTACTACCTAGGTTAGATGATAGTTTAATGAAGTTTGGATCTTTTAACGGTTTCTATTGTTTTGTTATGGATTGATCTTTGAAAGTAAATTATTCTAGAATATCTGATTTGGTGCATATGCATATTTACTTTTGATTGTTGAGTACTTGTTGTTTCACATAAGTTTTGGTGCATGTCTTTCACATAATAAATTTGTGTTGATTATTCGCATCTTTGCGGGTTCGGGTGATCTTTGGGTAAATCGGTCGATAGCCTTAGAAACAGTAATTAAAATACAATTAGAATTAAGTATTCTGCTTAACTTGTCGCTGAGAGGCTCGAGTTAGTTATTAGGTCGCAGTGCAATATATAGCTAAGATAGGTTTTGAGAGAAGTCAATCTTAGTTCCCTAATTGCACCTGTGTCTATTAAACCAAGTTAGAATCTAGGATTGCCTTAGACTGTCGCGCTGAGAGGTAGATAGTCGTATTAGGGCACTTTTAGAGACGTTAGAGGACTGAGAGGAAGTCTAACAATCGGTATTCACAACAGCCTTGTAGGGTTTCCTAGGTTTCTTCCTAAGAAGGGTCGGGAAGTATTAGCTTGAAATACCTTAGGGTTTAGTACTTCACGATCCCGACTCCATACCACAATAGTACCGTTGGAAAGCCATTCATAGTTAAACTGGATTCAAGCCTAGGTAGTCGTCAATCTCATCTGAATTAAACCTGAGTTCGTTTTCATTTCATAGTCTAATTTTATTTAAATTTCAATTTTAAGATTGTAGTAACCCCCCCCCCCCCCTTAAAACACAACAATAGTTAAGTCGTGTCAGTGTCTAGTCTAAATAAAGTTGCTAACATAATTAATTAGAGTCCTTGTGGGTTCGACATCCGGACTTACTTTTCTTTACTAGAGTCCACCGGTTCACTTGCCGGTGAGTAGTTTAGTCAAGTTAGAGAGTCTAGATTATTATTACTTGAGTTTAAATTTAGGTTTATTTTAGTTTATTTATTTGAACTACTTAATCCGCATCAAGTTTTTGGCGCCGTTGCCGGGGATTCTTGGCAATTGCGTTAATTACTTTGTTTAGATTCCAGCTGATATCTATACGTGCTTTTTGTGTGTTTTTGAGTCGTAGGAGTCCAAGTAACTTTAGTGTCTTTTTATTTTTAGAGTCTTTTGTTGGAGTCGTCTTACTTGTTTGTTCTCGGTTTTGCAGTTCATGCCCCACACGCGTTCTCAGGGACCAGTGAAGCCGCCGATCGACAAGTCTTCCTTCTCCACACCCAGTTTATAGGTAAAAAAATCCTCAACTTCATCTTCAACCCCTTCTGTCCAACAACTCCCCACCACCTTCCTGTCCAACTAATCCACCACCAGTTCACCAAATGGCAGCTAACCAAACTGTCCATCAGCGTTCCACCTCGGGTTTTACCGCAAATTCACCCATCACCATCCCTGAAATCACTAATGATAAGTCCTGGCAGATTCCCTCATACATCATGACCGCCATTAACAACTCTTGTCAGTTCCACGGTCGTGATGATGAGGATGCGCCTGCACATATCAACCGTCTCACCCGTCTGTGTAGCACCTTCGGCATCGAAGGTGTTAATCTTGATGCCCGCTTTCTCCAAGTCTTCCCTTTTTCGCTTGCTGGCCGCGCAGCCACACGGCTCGATTCGCAGCCAGCAGGCACCTATACCACATGGGCTGGACTTAGAGATGCCTTCCTTGCTAAGTATTTCCCACCTGCGAAGGCCTCTCACCTTCGAGATCAGATCCATTCATTCAGAATGGAGCCTGACGAACCTTATCACTTAGCTTGGGAGAGGTTTCAAACTTTACTCTCGCGTTGTTCCCAACATAGGCTTTCGGATTGGGCTTTAGTAGAAAAATTTTACAATGGTCTCACCCCTGAGTGTAAGGCCCGATTCGACACATCTGCAGGAGGCCATCAAATGGGAAAGAAAACTGTGGCTGACTGCAATGATCTCTTTGAGAGCGTCGCTCATGCTGATATAGATCATAGTGCTACCAGCAGGAATTCCAATCCTGTGAACACTTCCTCATCTTCTCGAGGAGTAAACCAAGTCGTCTCAGACTCAAAGGTAGCATCTCAGCTTGACTATATCACCAAAGAGTTGCTAGAAATTAATAAAAAAGGTCGATAGGTGCGAAGTTTGTAGAGGTGGACATGACACCGTAGATTGCCCAACACTCACCCTAGAACAGGTAGAGTACATAGCAGGTCAAAATAGGGGTCCAACGAAACCGTTCAACAATAGTAACTCCAATTGGCGTGCTAATAGTTATCGCTCTTCATGTAACCCCATGGTTTTCCATCAGGTCAATATCAAAGCAGGGGGCCAGGTTTCTATTCTAGTGTGGGTTCGGGTCAAACAGGTCAATTTGCTAATTCAGGTTCAGGTTCACAGTTCAGAGGTAAGGGGTCAAACGAAGAGGTTCAACCTAGGAATGAGTGGTCAAATAGTAGTCTATCTAGGATAGAGGACCTTCTTACCCAGCTAGTGGTTAAGGATCAGGCTACCCAACTTACCTTAGAAGAACACGCTACATTCTTAAAGAATAAACATTCAAATTTCTTAGATCTTCAAAGGCAAGTTGGGGATATTGCACGCCAGTTGCAAGAACGACCTCCCGGTCAATTTTCGGGAAATACAAAGCCCAACCCATCTGGTACTTTGAAGGAAATTTCGACCCGTAGTGGTAGGACCTTAGGAGAGGTAGTGAGACCTGAGAGTGTTGAGATAGAAGTTGAGGAGCCCGTAGATGAAGAGGTTCAAATGGAGGTGCCCGGTAAAGTGCAACCTAGGTTCATCCCAGAAAGTACTGCACACACCGGGGGGCCTTCAAGTGAGAAGAGCATAGGGAAACGACCCATACAAGTTGTTCCATCACCCACTGTTGATCTTTCCTGTGCTCCATTTCCTTCCCTTCTTAAAAATCAAACTTATTCTAAAGAGTATGGGAAATTTCTAGAGATCTTTAAGCAACTTAGAATCAACCTTCCTTTCATAGAAGCCTTCAATCAATGCCTAAATATGCAAAATTTTTAAAGGACCTTCTAAAACGTAAGGATAGGTTAGGAGAGGTTTCTAACATTCCCCTTATTGGAGGGTGCTCAGCCGTAGTCTTGAACAAGGTACCGGAAAAATTGACGGATCCGGGCCTTTTTACCATTCCATGTTTGTTTGGGAGTGATACCGAGTGTAGGGCCCTAGCCGATCTAGGAGCGAGTATAAACCTAATGCCATATTCCATGTATGAGAGGTTAGGTCTAGGAGAGTTATCCCCTATACGTATGTCTTTGTCTCTAGCCGATAGATCAGTAAAGTATCCACGTGGTACAATCGAAAACCTTCTAGTTAAAGTGGACAAATTCGTCTTTCCCGTAGACTTTGTCGTTCTTGATATGGAAGCCAACGAGAAGGTTCCTATCATTCTAGGACGCCCATTCTTGTGTACCGCCAAGGCTATCATCGATGTCTTCGACGGAAAAATTACACTACAAGTCGGTGAGGAGAGAGTTACTTTCGAGATAGCACGCTCCATGGAACACCCTAGTGGTTCCGATGATCTTCGTAGTCCTTGTCATTCGGTCTATTTCATAGAGACTTTCTTATCAGGTGTCGACCATTGCTTTGAATATATTACTGGAGCTGATTTAGTTGAGAGCAAGTTAGATGAGGTAGTTGAGAAGGTAGAGGAGGATGTGAGTGAGAGTGAGGAAGTAGAAGAGACCGAGTGGGTCCCCGAAGTGCTAGAGTTGAGTGACGTGAAAAGTGAGATTGAGAGTACACCCTTAGAGAAGCCCGCCCCATTAGAACTCAAAGTTCTCCCATCCCACTTAGAGTATACGTTCTTAGGTGAGGGGTCCGATTTTCCCGTCATTATTTCGTCTAAGTTAGAGGAGGGGGAGAATGGTAGGTTGTTAGAGGTGTTGAGAGAGAATAGGGAAGCCATTGCATGGTGACTTTCGGATATCAAGGGCATAAGCCCCGCCTATTGTACCCACCGGATACTCATGGAAGATAATTATAAGCCGGTGGTGCAACCTCAACGACGCCTAAATCCGAACATGTAAGAGGTTGTTAAGAAAGAAGTGCTTAAGTTGCTAGATGCCGGGGTGATATACCCTATTTCCGATTCACCATGGGTTAGCCTAACCCAAGTTGTCCCAAAGAAGGGTGGGATGACAGTGATCATGAATGAAAAGAATGAATTAATCCCTTCCCGTACCGTGACCGGTTGGCGTGTATGCATACACTACCAAAAGTTAAATGACGCCACCCGGAAAGACCATTTCCCCTTGCCATTCATTGACCAAATGTTGGAGCGTCTAGCGGGTCAACAATTTTATTGTTTTCTCGATGGATTTTCGGGTTATTTTCAGATCCAAATCGCCCCGGAGGATCAAGATAAAACGACATTCACATGCCCTTACGGCACTTACGCGTATCGCCGCATGCCTTTCGGGTTATGCAACGCTCCGGCTACTTTCCAAAGATGCATGGTTGCTATATTCCAAGACATGCTTGAGACTTCTATGGAGGTTTTCATGGATGACTTCTCGGTTTATGGTACCACTTTCGATCAATGTCTTCTCAATCTTGATAGGATGCTTAAGAGGTGCATAGAGACAAACCTTATGTTGAATTGGGAGAAATGTCACTTTATGGTGATGGAGGGGATAGTCCTAGGTCATAAGGTGTCTAGAGAGGGGATAGAGGTGGATAGGGCCAAGATAGATACCATAAGTAGATTGCCTCCACCTACTAGTGTCAAATCTGTTCGTAGCTTTCTAGGACATGCGAGCTTTTATAGGCGTTTCATTAAGTATTTTTCTAAGATTACGCGTCCCATGACCCGACTTTTAGAGAAAGATGTACCTTTCATCTTTGACGAAGACTGCATAAAGGCTTTTGATTTTTTTGAAGGAGAAACTCGTTAGTGCTCCTATCCTTGTTTCGCCCGATTGGAGCTTGCCTTTCGAGCTCATGTGCGATGCAAGCGATTATGCCGTAGGTGCGGTCTTAGGTTAAAGAGTCGATAAACACTTTCATCCAATCTACTACGCGAGCAAAACTTTGAATGATGCTCAAGAGAACTATACCACCACGGAAAAAGAGCTCTTAGCCGTAGTGTTTACGTTTGATAAGTTTCGCTCATATCTCGTTCTTTCCAAAACCACCGTGTTCACCGATCATGCCACTTTGCGCTTTCTATTCCAAAAGAATGACGCAAAGCCACGCCTCATTAGATGGAGAGACTTTTGTCACGCTTAGAGGATCCTAAGAGAGAGGAAGTTCGTGAGGATTCCATAGGAGAGACTTTTCCTCATGAAGCCATAGACTTTGTTAGTGCCGAGGTAGAGGGTTTGCCATGGTTTTTGGATTTGGCAAATTATTTAGCGACCGGTGATCTTGTGAGGGGTATGTCCTACCAACAAAAGAAAAAGCTTCTTAAGGATGCTAGGAAGTACATTTGGGATAACCCGTACCTATTCAGGATAGGTGGAGATAGAGTGCTTAGGAGGTGTGTTTCAAAAGAGGATGGGTTAGACATCCTTAGACATGTGCACGAGGGTTTAACGGGAGGCCACCACGGGCCAAATGTGACGGCACAAAAGGTTTTTGATAGTGGCTTTTATTGGCCAAAGGTAGTTAAAGATGCCATAGAGTTTATTAGGACATGTGACAGTTGCCAACGTACCGGCAACATCTCATCCAAGGATGAAATGCCCCAAAACCCCATCCAAGTTCTTGAAGTATTTGACGTTTGGGGCATTGATTTCATGGGACCTTTCCCCCCATCGAGTGGGAATAGGTACATCCTCGTGGCCATTGACTATGTCTCAAAGTGGGTGGAAGCTCAAGCTTTGCCCACTAATGATGCCCGAGTGGTGGTGAGATTCCTTAAAAAGTTATTCACCCGTTTTGGAGTTCCTAAAGCTATCATAAGTGACCCTGGTACGCATTTTTGCAATTCCGCCATGGAAAAGGCACTTGCACGCTACGGTGTCACTCACCGTCTTTCCACCGCATACCACCCGCAAACTAGTGGCTAAGTAGAGAATGCAAACCGAGGGGTGAAGAGAATCTTAGAGAAAACGGTAGGAAAAAGTAGAAAGGATTGGTCGGAAAAGCTCAATGACGCATTATGGGCATTCCGCACCGCCTATAAAACACCGTTAGGAATGACACCCTTCATGATTGTGTATGACAAAGTGTGCCATCTTCTGGTAGAGTTAGAACATAGAGCTTTATGGGCGTTGAAAACCGTTAACCTCCACCTTACCGAAGCCGCAAGAAGGAGGTTTTTCCAAATCCATGAATTGGAAGCTTTGAGGGATGCCGCCTATGAACGATCTTGGAATATCAAAGAAAAGACTAAGGCGTTGCATGATAGGAGGTTGCGAGGATTAAAGGAGTTTAAGGTAGGTGATAGAGTGCTCTTATTCAATTCAAGATTGAAATTGATAGCGGGGAAATTGAAATCGAGATGGACCGGACCGTATGTGGTAAAGGAAGTGTATGACAAAGTGTGCCATCTTCTGGTAGAGTTAGAACATAGAGCTTTATGGGCGTTGAAAACCGTTAACCTCGACCTTATCGAAGCCGCAAGAAGGAGGTTTTTCCAAATCCATGAATTGGAAGCTTTGAGGGATGCCGCCTATGAACGATCTTGGAATATCAAAGAAAAGACTAAGGCGTTGCATGATAGGAGGTTGCGAGGATTAAAGGAGTTTAAGGTAGGTGATAGAGTGCTCTTATTCAATTCAAGATTGAAATTGATAGCGGGGAAATTGAAATCGAGATGGACCGGACCGTATGTGGTAAAGGAAGTGTTTCCATATGGTACCGTAGAGTTATATGATGAAGTGGATAAAGGTGTGTGGAAGGTAAACGGTCATCGCTTGAAACATTACTTGGGAGGTCCCATTGATACTACGGAGGAGGAAGAAATTCCTCTAGAGGACCCACCCACCTTCACCGAACAGTGAGTTGAGAGGAGCTTAGTTTGTAGAGTATGTACCGTTTGTAAATTTCTTTATTTTTCGTATTTCTCGTAGTTTTTTCGTGTTTGTGTTTTGTGTGTTTGAGAAAATTTGCAGGAAACGTACAATTGAAGAGCTGAATTTGCGAAGAAAACGTCATTCCAGGTAAGTCCCATACTTAGAAAAAATTTGGGATGGTTTGGGGAAGGTTTGGTAAGACTTAGAAATTTTTTTAAGTCCTAAAACTTGAAAAAATTCGAAACATTCTGTTAAAATTCAGCCTTCGTGTCGTGCCACCATCAAAGTATCATCTGGTGGCGCAGCGCCACCCTAGGGGTCACCAAAAATGCATTTGAACCCCTATTTAAATGAACCTTTCGTTTGTACCCTGCCGTGGCGCTACGCCACGGCCAAGCCTTTAACCGGTGACGCGACGCGACCAAATGAAATGTCGCTTAAAATACTCCTTTCTACCTGTTGCCTCCAAACGAACCTAATTCCCTTTCTTCCTTAAAATTCGGCCTTCGCGTCGTGCCACCATCAAAGTATCATCTGGTGGCGCAGCGCCACCCTAGGGGTCACCAAAAATGCATTTGAACCCCTATTTAAATGAACCTTTCGTTTGTACCCTGTCGTGGCGCTACGCCACGGCCAAGCCTTTAACCGATGACGCGACGCGGCCAAATGAAATGTCGCTTAAAATACTCCTTTCTACCTGTTGCCTCCAAACGAACCTAATCCCCTTTCTTCCTTTTTACCCACCGCCGATACCCCCATCCCCACCATACTTCCATCGATATCCACTAAAACTCCATCATTTTTCTCCCTAAAACCACCCTTGTGACCAGAATTTCAACCCGAACAAAACCCCTAAACTATTTTCACCACCCGGCCACTGATTTTGAGGGATTCGGGACCCACCACAACTCGAAAATTTCAAATTTTTCTTGCAAAAATCACAGATTCAGGTATGTTTCTTGCTTATTCTCTTATCTATTTGCTGATTAGAGTCTTTTTGTGAGTCATTTGTGTGAGTCAGTTCTTGTTGAGTTAATTTTGAGCTTAGTCGAGTAGCTTAGTGGTGTGTCGAGTCAGTCGAGTTGTATGTTTCGAGTGGGTTCGAGTCAGTAATCTGTGAGTCTTGTCGGTTCAGCTTTGTCGAATCAGTTAGTTGAGTCTGTATGTGGCTTGGTGTGTCGAGTTTATCGAGTCAATATTCGTGGTCCAGTTGACGTCTTGTGTGTCGAGTTGGTCTTGTGTTTTGGTTTCGAGTCAGCTGAGTTGATTGTTGAGTCCGTTTATAGGTTGTCGGGTCTTGTCGAATGATTAGTTTTGTTAGTTCAGTCAAGTCTTGGGTTATGATGGTTTCGTCGGCTCAGTTTGGTGTCTTTATGAGGGTCGGTTAAGTAGTCTTAGTCTTATAGTTGGTTTTTATAGGATTGCGGATTGCTCGGGTTGGGATATGATTGCTATGTTTGTCATATTTTAGTGTAGGGATTGAAAATTTGAGTGTGGGGATTCATTGGTTTACACTCAAATTTGGTAGTGGTTAGGTTTGTATGGTTACTGTTGAATTTGTTTTGTTTGATGCTTGAATGGTTGGGTATGATACATTGACACTTAGAGTTCCGATCTTGCGCATTAAAACTGAATTTTTGCGTTCGAAAGAAGCCTCCTTTAACTAGGCGGAATTTTTTGATGCTAAAATGGTTTTAAAATATCTAAAAAGTAACTACATTTAAGCGAGGATTGGACTTCAATGTCATTGTTCGGCACTTTGGCTCTTAATTTGGACAATTAAAAGTGCCGAGAGGGGTAGTGTACATTGAGTCTAGTATGTGTTTTCGCGACGTCTTAGTGTCGTTTTAGCATAGTTTAGTTGTTTTAGTTGTGTTTGGGTTTACTTGCACGTACAAGTGGTTTAAGCTCGCCCGTACTCAATCTCCATTCGGGCGAGTTTCACTATCACTTAGCAATTGTAAAAAGTAACCCGTTTGTGTTAGAATTAGCCGCGAATGAAATGCTATACAACTATTCTTTATTTTTTTCGAAAAAAAATATAAAAATCCAAAAAAAATATAAAAAAATTTCAAAAATTCAAAAAAAATTTTATAAAACTTAAAAATACCAAAAAATAGTTTGTTATGACTGACTGTCTGCCTGTTTTGTCTTGATTTTATCTGTTTTGCAGGCATGGCTAGTAGTTCCCGCCGAGGTAGGGCGAGAAAGACAGGAGCGGGTCAGTCGGCACCGCAACAGGATCCGCCTCAGCAGGACCCGGTCCCTCAGGAAACACCGATCATTCAGATAGCTGCCGATGATCCGAAGCTTAGAAAAATCGTATATCAGTCGTCTTATAACTTTATTCCAGATCAGAAAATGCATAGAGCTGATCACCCGATTCTGAAATTTGAGCCGATGACATCGGAATGAAACAAATATGATAAATTGAATGATACTGATCTACTTCAGCATAGGGTGATAGACTGGTTGTGGTTGAGTGAAATAGGCTTACAACCAGAGGTGAGGGACCTTTTGGGTCAAAGGTTGATTGATGCGTTGGAGTGTATAGAGCCTCAATATGAGGAGCTGGTGCTAGAGTTTCATAGCACTTGGGCGCATAAGGAGGGAAAGTTCGAGCAGGGCACAACTGTGTCGTTCAGTTTAGGTAGGCAGCTGTATGAGATGAATACGACGCGGTTTGCCATAGTTCCGGGGTTGTATACTGAAGAGGAAGTGAAGAGGCCGGAGTTTGTTACTTGCTTGCGGGGTAGTTATTCTAAGCCTAGGGATTGTGGTGTTGGTGCGACTGAGTTGCGAGAGTTCTCGAGTAAGATTTCTGACCATCCGTTCACTACTACAAACCTGATCACTTCGGTTCGTAATCCGGTTTATAGGTATGTGCTGAAGATCTTATCTACTAAAATTGTGGGTCGGAAATCGGGGGAGAACAAATCGAACTGGATAGAGTTGTTTATCTTGATGTGTAGAGTTCAGAACAGGGAGATGAATCTGGCTACGGTCTTAGCAGATTCTTTTAGTAGGAGTCGTCGAGGTGGCCCTCGAGCTGGTTTGGATATTGGCCCCTACATTACTAGGATTGCAACAAATTTGGGGGTTTTGACCAAGTATGTCCCCGAATTTTTACATGAGGGGCCCAAGATGGTGACTTTTGGGTTAAAGGAGTTGCAGCAAGCGGGGATAGTGTCATGGCAGGAGCCCTACGTCTGGGAGCCGATCAGACAGGGTCCACAGGTGCAGCCGCCACAGGGACATCCGGCTGAGGATGTGATGCTACAGGTTGATCCTTCACATAGGCAGCGGCCACCGCAGAGGCACGAGATGCCGGCACACCAGTACCCACGCAGACAGCCACCACCTGCACCTCTTACTTTGGAGTCGTTCTCTGTGTATATGGAGTAGAGATTCGACAGGTTAGAGCACCTTATTTTGACAGGTCAGGATAGGCAGGAGGATGCCCTCCGAAACATCATGAGCAGGCACAGTATGGGGATCCCAGATTTCTTCCAGTCGAGGCAGTAGGGTAGCTCGGCTGGTGCTGAGAGGTTTGATCCGATTCCCCCGATTCGTGTATTTGGAGAGGGCAGTTCAGGTGCAGGTGGTCGAGAAGAGAGCAGTCATGAGTCTGATAGCGAGCATGACGAGGATTAGAGTGGGGATAGCATGAGGATGCAGGAGCAGCAGCTGACTATTATATCTTTTGTTGATTATTTTTCTTTTATGTTGTTTTTGATCCTCATACTTTTGGTCTGTACTGATATTTATACACGTTAAATAGGTTGGTTAGGGAGGTTGGGTTGGTTGATGTGATGAAACTGATGAACTACTAATATTTTGATGATATATATGATATGTTTTGGTAGTTTGTGTTGATGATTGATAGGTTGATTTATAGCCGCTTCCGTTCGCGTGTCCGAGGGTTAGAGTTGTTTGCTGAGCGCGTTTCGAATTGGAGGGCTTATGTGGAACGACTGGCACTTTGACAGTCTCACATATCAGCTAAGTCGTTCCCCTTTTTGTTGTTGTATTTTATTTATTTATTATGTTATTTAGTTCGTTTTTTATTTAGTTAGTTCGTCTTTAGTTTTCGTTTTTAGTGTTCAGGTAGTAGTTGAGTCGTATTTCCATTCTTGCATTAGGGACAATGCAATCTTTAAGTGTGGAGATGGGATACATGTAAATAATCGAGTCTTATATTAAAAAATACAAAAAAAAATAAAAAATTTAAAAAATCCAAAAAAATCGAAAAATCAGAAAAATGTCCTTCGATATGAGAAGTTTGCATAAATAAAACGGAAAATGATAGAAAAGGTGAATTTTTGCTTGGGTTGAATAATAATAATAATAATATGAGATTTAAATAAATCGAGCTTGCGTCTAGTTAGAGATATGTGGATAGGCCCGGGTTTGGTTTTAAGTCCCTTTGAGCTAATACACCTTAATTGTCGGTCTGCTAGTGGGTTTTCGCCTGGGAGATATGGGAAATCAAAACTGCCGATAATAGTATAAGGGGCACCGTTATAAGTTAAAACTTTTAGAGTTTGTGATCATGCAAAAAATAGAAAAATAAAAAGTGAGCTAGAAACTAAATGAAAGTAGTGCATTCCTATGTAGTCTGGGTTGGGGATAGTGACTTTACAACCGGATTACCGCTAGGATGTGTGAAATCGACCGGGCAAAGTAAAGTAAAAAGTACCGAAGCTTAAGTAATCCGAGTTGGGGATAGCGACTCTACAGCCGGATTGCCTCTTGGTTAGGGAAAGCATCGTCTACGCTCATGGAAAGAAAAAAAAGAGAGAAAAGCGAAAAAAATGGAAAAAGAAAAAAATTTTGATTGTAAACTCTCTTGGTTTTGATATAAGACGGTTGGGAATTGGTCCAGTGATCGTTCCTTTAGTCCTATAAGCTTGAGGTGGGAGAAGGTGGACCGTAGATTCTAGTGTGAGGCCCTAGGTAGATTGACCGCACTTAAATTAAATTCACATGATAAGGGCTTAGGATTGGATTCGGGTTTAAAGGGACAAGTATATTCGCAATCACGGCTAACGCAAGCCTTGGTTTTAATAAGATATAAATAATTTTTGACCCAAGTGATTATTCGTCTATGATTCCGTTGCATAATTCTTTTTCGAGGACGAAAAAAGAGTAGTGCGGGGATATTTGATGTATTGCAAAATACATCCTTTATTCGTGTATAGTTTGTACAATTTTCCGTTATTTATAGTTTCGTTTTAATTAGAATTGCGTGCTATTGATTATATTTGCGTGTTCCAGGTCTTGATACAAATAGTTGCTGAAAATTGAGTGGAACCGAGCTGAATTGCTTAAACACCGAGTCCCGAAACTATTTGGAAGAAGAGTTAGAATTATTTTGAAGATTTTGGGAGTTTAAGCTTGAAAATTCTAGCAAAATTCTGTGAAAAAACAGCCGTGGCGTCGCGCCACGGCAAAAAGGGACATCAGTCGCGCAGCGCCAAGGAATAACAAAGAAATTGCTGAACTTTTGCATGGTGGCGTCGCGCCACCAGGAGTACCTTCACCCGTCGCGCGACGCGACGGGGTTGTCTGACAAGTCTACTTCGTGAAAATTAGGGTTTTCATATATAACCAAGAGATAATCATTCATCATTAACAACTTACGAATTCAAGAAACCCTAGGCGATTTTCAGAGCAGATTTCACGTATTTCGGAGTACTTTGGCTTGCGGGAATCATCCGCTTGAAGCACGGAGCATAGGAAAGAAGATTGTTCGGGTCTTATCTCCCGGTTTTCATTATTTTCTTGTTTAGATACTTTTACGATGAATTCTTGTTTTGAAACTTGTGTTTTGATTTTAAATACTATGTTTTCAGGCTAAAACCTTCGTTACTACCTAGGTTAGATCATAGTTCAATGAAGTTTGGATCTTTTAACGGTTTCTATTGTTTTGTTATGGATTGATCTTTGAAAGTAAATTATTCTAGAATATCTGATTTGGTGCATATGCGTATTTACTTTTGATTGTTGATTACTTGCTGTTTCACATAAGTTTTGGTGAATGTCTTTCACATAATAAATTTGTGTTGATTATTCGCATCTTTGCGGGTTCGGGTGATCTTGTCACACCCCTATTTTCCACGTGTTACCGGTGGGCCCGGTGGGGGGTTCCGTGACGTAGTTGATATCGTCATAGTCAAACATACAATATATAAATGCACAGCGGAAGCAAAAGAAAGATTTATTTCAACTTAATAATATTGTAATATCCAAGTATCACAAAATAGTCGAAATAGATCCACAGGCGGATCAAACAAAGAGGAAACTTTATTTCAACAGACTTCATGCATCCTAAGCTTGCGAGACTTCTACGGATGCTAAGGAGTGGCCAGCCTATTACGCGTAGTACCTGCACTTAGCCTTTTTGGAAAATACGTCAGTTTACACTGGTAAATACAATTTAACTGACTCATTTTGAAAATGTTTGAAAATTGATTTAAATGCCCGAGGCACAAAACTTTTTATAACTTGGGATAATTATTTGCTTAATAATCTTGTAAAAGAATTACATGTCTGTTATGCGTTCAGTTGCCCGGTCGTGCCGGGTTAAAGATTAATAGACACACCACTTAATATAATTCCGCCGCGAGACTTCTCTCGACCGACGATTATACTTTATTGAAATGCACTACGGGTGTACGCCTACACCCGTGTGCTAAGGTCGTGGCCATTCTTTGAATGATGCCAAGGATATCCGGGACATGGTCATTAAACCCCCAAAGGCGTTAAACAAACAAAACAACATTTTTAAACGGTTTAATTTGACAACACTTAACCACCGACCTGTTAAGGTCAATTCCCCGACCAAGCGGTATTTTATATACCGTATCCCAAGCCCGTATAGGGAAAATAAGTTAAATGTATTTACCTGAGCAAAGTATAAATCAAATACAGCGAGTGCACGTAGCTTTTACTGGGCTCCTAGATCTGGAAATTAAGGTTTTAATAACCTATTAGAATCCTAACGGGTCTTAAGCTTAGACCGGTTAGTTTTATATAAAGATTACGGTTTTAAACGCACGATAAGGCGAAGACCGTTTTAGAATGTGGTTTTGACCCAACAAGCTTGCATGCTTGTTTAATATGGGTAATATAATCACATTCTGGATTTTGAGACCAAAATGATATGGTTTGACCCGTTTCGGCTAAAATGGGTAAACTAGTTACATAGGCCGATCCGAACGCATAAAGTGCGTAACGAGTAACCATAAGAGTCAAATACAAGTTTCTGAAGTTAATATGCCTAAAAATATGTTGTGATATCAGAATGATACCTTCCATTATGCCCCAAATGGATTTAAACCCAAACTATGCCTCATAAGGGCATTTTGGTCATTTAAAGGGTGTAAAAGAGTTTAATTAGTATTCTGAGTTACAGGTCTGAATAAATCAGTAAATATGCTTAATTTACTAAGTCATAACAGTAGGGTATCAAATATATGTGAAATTTATAACTTATAACCATACTATGCTCCGTAGGGGCATTTTGGTAATTTCACATATGCTTAAAGGGTCAAAACTGATATTCTGAGTTTAAAATATTTTCCTACTATTTAAAATATAAAATTTTACTGATTACATCAGCAAGTTTCAACCCTATATGTTTAATAATGTTCTAATACATGCTTATGCGTTAAAAATGCTTAAAAAGGCGATTTGGAGCCATTTCCGGGTTTTCTGTAAAAAGCTGATATTTTTAATATTCCAGAAAGCTCAAAATAATTTAGTTAACATATTGAATCAGTAGAAAAAGGTTTGGGGTCAAAAGGATTTGTAAAACTCATTTTATGGCTTAAAAGGGTAAAACCGGCATAAACCGAATTAAACTTAGAACACTAAGTTATGCTCAGCCTAAAATAAATAAAAATCTCCAAAAATCCCAAAATATTATTTTATAACAGTAGGTATAAGGTTTCGTATAAAAATTTGGGTTTAAATAGGCTATATGCAATTTACGCCATTTAATTACTAAAGAAGCTTTAATTTACGCTAATGAGCATAACTCTTAATCTAACCTCAAACTGATCTCAAATTTTAGGTGCAAGTTTATAAATCAGTAGCTAAAGTGTCTACCCTTTTACTTTTCAAAAAATCTCATTTTAAGGTCAAATGGGCATAATGGTCAACATATAAGCGATTAACGGAAACATGCATGTGAATAGGATATCTAATGAACCAAGTTGTATAATCTCAGAGAGTTATACTAACATGCAAATAGGTCCAAAAGAATCTCTAAGGCAATCCTAAACTTGGCTTAAACGGGTCAGAACTGATAGTCAAAGCAATAGTCAAACTTTGCGACTTTCGGTTCCAAACCGAGCCTAAACTGAAAATTGTCGAGTTGAACATGTTGGAACATGTTCTTACATTAATTACCAAGTTATTTTAATGATCAAACAGGTTGCATGTATCCTACATTGCTAATTATGCATTAATTCGCAAATAACCTTTCTGTTGACTTTTTATAATAAGCTTTGACTCGACAATTAACATAGTTAGAGTGGGAATCTGGAAATACCTTTTTAAGGGTTTGTTACCCACATAATTACCTACTTAAAGGTATTTTTAATTCGGGATATTAGTGGGTAATTACTGACTAATCCCGAAGTCAAACCTTAATTACGACGGTTTGACTTTCAGCTAATTAACTAAGCTAAAACGAATTTAGAAAGGTTAAGGACACTTACAAGAGTCCTAATTATGCTTAGGGATCACTAAGGATGCTTGTGGCTGACCAGAGGGCTTCAGAGAGTGAACTTGTGAACTTTGCAAATGAATGCACAAATTGGTCACAACTTGGAAGCTCTTATATATGGGTTTTAATTCAAGGAGATCATGCCAAAGAGGTCTACCAATGCTTCCAGATCAAGACAAGTGCCCCCCTATGCATGAAAACCTGTTGGTGCAGCCCCTGGTATGTAAAAACAAGGTTTTATGGCGGTGCAACGAGCTGGACAGACACCTGCAGGTGTTTTCTGTAGCTGGCACTCTGACGCGGCCCGCGTAAACCCATAAGGGAGTCTTACGCGGGTCGCCTGGCCTGTCAGAACCAGCCAAACAAGTTTCATTCTTTGCACTTTTGGTCCCTGGTCATTTGAAACGTGGTTTTCAGCCCTTAAATTGCATTTCCAGCCTTCTAACTTGATTTTTTAAGGGCCTTGGGACTTTTACTAACTTGGTTAAGTCCTTGACTAACCTTGTAATCACTCATAAGGCCTTAGAATTCAACGTTGACGCTTTTAACCCCTCGTACACGAATTTGATCATAACTTTCTCATACGATAACAAAACTTTATGAAATTTTAACCACATATTCTAGTGAGTATATTTTATCGTTACAAAGCTTCGGGTCTGCCAAAAGGTCACTCAGAGGTATACTTTGCACATGTTGACACATTTAGCCCCTGCAGTTTGTAATTCCCCACTTTCTTTCATATTTAGCTTCGTATGATCCATGATTTATTCGTTTGAAGGTATAAACATGGTGTGGGGCTATTTTTGAATATGTTTATCCATTTTTGACACTTTGGACCCTTATATTCACATAGTTTCCCCGTTTGTCAACTTTAGTCCCTCTAAAGTATTCTTTCACACGTTCAGAGCTTATGACACGTGTTCATACATTATTGGACATAAATTTCCGAGGTGTTACAGATCTTTGGGTAAATCGGCCAATATCCTTAGAAACAGTAATTAAAATACAATTAGAATTAAGTATTCTGCTTAACTTGTCGCTGAGAGGCTCAAGTTAGTTATTAGGTCTCAGTGCAATATATAGCTAAGATAGGTTTTGAGAGAAGTCAATCTTAGTTCCCTAATTGCACCTGTGTCTATTAAACCAAGTTAGAATCTAGGATTGCCTTAGACTGTCGCGCTGAGAGGTAGATAGTCGTATTAGGGCACATTTAGAGACGTTAGAGGACTGAGAGGAAGTCTAACAATCAGTATTCACAACAGCCTTGTAGGGTTTCCTAGGTTTCTTCCTGAGAAGGGTCGGGAAGTCTTAGCTTGAAGTACCTTAGGGTTTAGAACTTCACGATCCCGATTCCATACCACAATAGTACCGTTAGAAAGCCATTCATAGTTAAACTGGATTCAAGCCTAGGTAGTCGTTAATCTCATCTGAATTAAACCTTAGTTCGTATTCGTTTCATAGTCTAATTTTATTTAAATTTCAATTTTAGGATTGTAGTAAACCCCCCTCCCCCTTAGAACACAACAATAGTTAAGTCGTGTCAGTGTCTAGTCTAAATAAAGTTGTTAACGTAATTAATTAGAGTCCTTGTGGGTTCGACATCCGGACTTGCTTTTCTTTACTAGAGTCGACCGGTTCACTTGTCGGTGAGTAGTTTAGTCAAGTTAGAGAGTCTAGATTATTATTACTTGAGTCTAAATTTAGGTTTATTTTAGTTTATTTATTTGAACTACTTAATCCGCATCAAGGGGCCACAAGCTTGAGTTGAAATTCGTTCATTTCTCAAAAATCCTCTCAACTTTCTGAATAGTAATTATAACTCTCGGGCATAATACCCACTAAATAGCGAAGCTTTGCCTCGATGTAAGTATTATAACCCCCGGTTACGTATTAGTTACGCTGCCCGATTGATCTAGTGCTCCGTAACGCATGTTGAGGCTCTGCCTGACTCAGTCTTTAGAGTTCTGTCTCAGGGAGGGTATAGCTAATGTAAATTTGGGTTATTATACTAACGTGTGTGAATTGTTTAAATTAATAGATTATAACCAGGAAGTCACAAGGAAATACCTAAATTAGCAATGTAAGTAATCCTTCTTTTAGTGTAAACCTTTTTGTGAGTAATTCCTCTTTTTGTAAACTGTTTGTACAAAACCTCAATTGTTTTACATTATAACTAACAATGATTGAGTATTTGTAATTCTACAACTATCGTCGGTATGCTGGGGTTTTGTATACATAACTTATTACTACATTGTGAGTAGTAGCATGACCACAAGTCAGGATTGACAGTACCGTGGGTGATAATTAAAGTAGATGTAACAAATGTAATTGCGGGTTGCCCTCAATGCTGTAAAATGATAAAACCTGTTTTGATTAAACTGGGATTCACTAACCAGTATTTTCCACTGACAAAAATGTTTTAAACGCGTTTTAGGTAAAAAAAAAATGTGAAAGCCAAAATAGAAGTCAGCTGGAGAGCACTGAAGGATTGGAAAAGTGGCTATAAAAAGTTACCTAAATAAAGAAGAAGTTTTATTTCAATAAATTAGGTCTTCAAATTAGCAACATGTTAAGGCATAATTGGGTTGTACCAGGTAAAAAAACTATAGACTGTTGTGCATGTGTATGAGCGCTTCAAATTATTTGTTTATGTACTATGAATTAGCAACATGTGAAGGCATAATTGGGTTGTACCAGATGCTTATGTGTTAGTTGATGTTTATATAGGTTGTAATTTGTGCTTATTGGGTTGTATATATTGTAGGTATTTAAGTTGGTTTTGTTTGTTGTTTGGCTTCATTTTGAAGCCATATTGTTGGGAAATTTAGTTTCAATAAAGATGACTTTGTCATCGTCTGAGAGTGACTGTAATGCATGGGTATGGTCGTTATGACGGTGCACGTCACTTGGCATGCCAATGTTGTTGAAGCCATGTCGTGTCTCTTAGCATTAATAGTTTTTCATTCACTTTGTCTTTGAACATGATGCCTAAACAATCTGTTGTTAATTGGTAATATATAAATATGTATGTTTAAAGTTGGTAATTAGGTTATTGTTGCGTAATGTGTAAACTGGCTGTGATATTTAACATCTTGGTTTAGTAAACTGTGATGACTTAGTACAAGCAACTGATTAAACCGAGATTTTTGAGCATGCAAACTCGATATTACGTACATGTTATACGCGTTATTGTTTTCGTCACACATTTATTGCCTCTTTTCTTTATATAAGCTTTTTCCGTTTTTTTTTAATTTATATCATATTGACATGTTTGTTGATTACGACGATTCGGTTATTACGGTTTTTGTAACCAACCTGGCATCAAAGAAGCGTAAGACTAAAATAATGTGTACAAGCCTTTTTTCTTATAAAAAATTAGTTTATTTTGTGTTATTGTTTTCTACTTGAAAATAGATTCTAATTTATACATAAGTTTATAGGTTCATAATGTCGACTTCGAAAGAAGAAATGACCGTTTTCGAACAGCTTAGGCATGTACTTGAAGTTGTTGAGTCAGTCCATAGGATTAATGAAAAACTAGACTAACCGAACCAATGGCAAAGATATGTGAAAAACAAGCTAAGCTCCAAGTTGAAATAAACACGTTTTATGCGCATCATGCTCAGTGTAACAGTGTTGAAAAAAATTAATATGGTTAGATATATTAGTATTTGTAATCACTAATTGTAAATTTTGTAATAGTTTTTATTAACAATCAATGTTATAATCTAATGTCTTCGATTGTACCTTATACACTTTGTCGACAAGTTAGCGTATCTGCTAACAAACCCTACCGCAACATGACGGGGCTTACATCTAGTTTGTATGTAAATTCAAGCCAAGTGTTCACATCTGTGGCAAATGACATGCTTAGTTTATATACTAAAAAAATGTCTAAATCATATTGAGGTTAGTAATGATATGTGGTGTTGGGTAATTAACGACTCGCTTTAGACAAGTATTTTTTGGGACCATTTGATGGTGCCTCGGGTAAGTTTAGTACATTTTCTTGACAGGGACACATACCCAAACATGCCTATTTATTAAAATCTTTTATTAGCAATTAAAATAATAAAAAGACAGAAAATGAGAGTAACATAAGCCCTAATCAAATATTTCTAAACTGTGTTTCTGAAAGACCTTTAATTTGAAATATTTTAAGTGATCACAAAACATACATCTTTTTATTTCTTTATATCGCAAACCAACAAACCTCATACTTAAACGGTTAAACTATCTCTTGAAAGTCTAGACTGTAAGACTAAAGGGTATGGAGAGGATGGGCTTGGAGGGATGAGCCGCCACGTAGACGCCACGTAGGAGTGGCTTGGAGGGGATGGACCTAGGGGGTGGGGGATGAACCCCTTTATGTATATATATGTGTATGTATAGGTATATGTGAGAGGCAAGAGGAGAAAGTGGTCCGGCTACCCCGGCTGTGGGTGGCCGGTTGTGCCAAGCCGAGCCCCAGGGGGCGGTGTGGGGGTCCGGCGCCGGGCCTAACCGGGCATCAGCCGGCCCCTATACCTTCCAGTCTAAGAAAACCAAACGGTTTGTGAGAACCTCAAAGTAAACAAGTATATCAAAACTAATATTATATTTACACTATAATCATTATTAGGGTGAAGATACAATAGAAAGTTTATTTGGCTAGGAATGCTATGAAATGATCTTGACCATCCATTTAGTTAATCAAAGGCTAAGATTAAATCAGAGAAATTGAAGGGAATAAAAGAGGCGCGTGAGTTTGTTTAGGGGCATTCTAGTCAATCCAAGCCAATATCCCCCCCCCCCATTTTTTAAACGTTAATAACTCTTTCATACCACATTATTTTTTTATAAAAATTGCACAAAAAAACGAGCGATTTTTTATCTTTAAAACGAGTATACTATTGCTATATTTAAAAAAAATAAAACCCAGTTGCGTAAAACGCAAAAGAAAAACCCCCAATTACGTAAAACGCAATGAAAAAAAAACATAAAAAATGACATTTTTCTAAAACGCAATGCACCAAAAACACAAAGAAATTACTTAATTGTAAAACGCAATGACCAGAAAACACAAAAAAATGTCTTATTTCTAAAACGCAATAGCCTAAAAACTCAAAAGAAAATGTACTTTCTAAAACGCAATGGACTAAAAACACATAAAAATGTGTTTTACCTAAAACGCAATGCACCAAAAACACAAAGAAATGTCTTATTTGTAAAACGCAATGGCCAGAAAACACTTAAAAATGACTCATTCTAAAACGCAATGGACTGAAAACACCTAAAAAATGTGTTTTACCTAAAACGCAATGACTAAAAACACTTCAAAAATGTGTTTTACCTAAAACGCAATGACTAAAAACACTTAAAAATGTGTTTTTTTCTAAAAGGCAATAGTCAGAAAACACATAAAACTCTCTTATTTCTAAAACGCAATGGATTTTGCTATAATAAAAATGCATCAGAAAACACATAAAATTCTCTTATTTCTAAAACGCAATGGACACATAAAACTGTCTGTGAACTGTCTGTGAATTGTCTGTGAACTGTCTACGAATTACTGTCTTCGAAATGAGCCAATTTCTGGAAAATTAATTTTTCTGATGCATTTTTATTACAACAATTACTGTCTTCGAAATGAGCTCAACCCCAGCCAGGGGCTCTGCCCCTTGGACCCCGCCAGGGGCTGCCGCCCCTGGGACCTCGCTACCAGGGGCGCTGCCCCCAGACCCCCGCCAAGATCGTAAAACGCAATGAATAAATCAAAAACCCAGATCGTAAAAATGAAATTAAAGAATTTCTTACATGGATCGAAGTGATTTCTTCAACAATTGACGATTTTTGAATGGTTGAAACACTTATCAGCCCTCAAATTGAACGGATCGAGTGATTATCTTCAAAATCACCCGAAAAAACGAGATTTTGTATGAAATTAAACTGGGTTTTCTTTAAAAAAAGCTGAAGAACACGTTGATCGGGTGTTTGAATCATTGATTGGTGATGAAAATCGCACTATAATGTAGTGATTATTGAGATAGAAAGTGAAGAAATGGTTGAAGATGGCGGGTTTTGAAAATGGTGGGTTTTGAAAAGGAAGAAGAAAGGGTTGGATTGACTAAAATACCCTTTTTCTTTATTTTAAATGTTGTCACATGTCCTAATCCTATTGCTTTCTACACTTCCTAGCCAAAATAAACTTCGTATTTGATCTTTTCCCATCATTATTATATATAAAAGTATGATAGAAATATCTAAACAATATACACTATACTGTATATAAGAATTACAGTTATAAATGTATAAGAGTTTAATTAAATAATTATTAAGTAATATAAGAAGGCAAGTCCAAGTCGAATTGAAGCTTTAAAAGTTAATCCCGAGCCTGTGATTAAAAAAAATTAATCATATGAGATCAAAGAAATTATTTATAAGCCGAACACAAAAGCACGGGTGAAGCTAGTGTTATAAGAGGAGTAGCACGGGCTATGGCTCAACCCTGTATTCGTAGTATATTTTTTCCGGTTTTATACAAAGGATACCTCTAAACAAATTACAAATATGAAGGATACTCGTGACAAAAAAATGAAAATGCCCATTTTTTTAAGCCCAAACCATTTACAACCTAAAATTTGTAGAATAATTAAACACAAATGATAAACTAAGCCCAAATTAACAATAATATAATTAAAAGAAGGCCCAATTCGTAAATGACAAAGCTTAGCCTAAGACTGAAAACAATAAAATAAAGCTTTTGATTATGGCCGGCAATTGGAAATCAAACGTCAAACAGAAGCCTGCTGAAATCGTTGCCGTTGACCGGATTTGACCGGGGTGCTATTCTGATTTGTAAGTTTTCGTGTCCTTGGATTGCACGGTAAAAAATTTACTTTTGTATAATTGTACGATAAAAAAATTGGAATACTTCTTAAGTTAATGGGTTAGCTCCGTAACTCCTAAAATTTTAAGAAAATAAGTTTACTAACAAGTTGAAACACATCCAAATGACAAAATACGTACAATTATATTGATAAAGACTTGCAAGTTTTTAAGCATGAGAATAGCTGCACGCCACTTGCACAAAAACGTGGGACCGCACTCTTAGTAGCTTACAACTGTCTTCCTTTTATTTTCAACTCAACTTTCAAACAAGTAATTGCAAATGCGTTGACTCGGAACATTATTTCTCAATATTATAATATACAGGATAATAAAAGTTTCTACCAACAAATTTATTAATAAAACTAGTTATAAAAACCGTTACCGCGTTGCGGCGAACTCTTTTTGTTATTTAGTCTGTGTTTATATATGTTTGAAATCACTACAAGCGCGTTGCACATGGAATCGCTGACAAGAATAAAAAGAAAATGTAGAAAAAAACACTAAAAAATAACCGAAAGAAAATCAACTAAAAAAGTTGTATGGTAATGATGTTGTTCGGTAGAAGTCCGTAGTCAGAGATGAGCAAATAGTAATGGGTACCGGTACCGAATTTCCTGAACCGAAAGATCCTAAATACCAGTTCGGTACTGACGTTTGGCGTTCCTAGTACCGGTTCGCTACCGGTTTTTACCTTCATATACCGATACCGTAACCGGTATTTGCGGTACCAATGCCGATTCGGTATGAGTTGTCACCGAGCTCATCCCTACCCCTGAAACTAAAAAAAAATCGTACGGTACCCGTGATCAGGGATGAGCAAACGGTACTGTGTAGCAGTACCAAATTTCTCAAACTAAAAGGTTATCAAACTCAATCCGGTATCGACTTTTGACGTTTTATGTACCAGGCTGGTGCTGGTTTTTCCCTTCATGTACCGATAATGAACCGGTATTTTCGACACAAGTACTGGTTAACACCAAGCTTATCATACTTAAAAAGTAAAGAAGATAACAATTATTATAATATTAAGATAGTAAAACTATTAAAAAAACTGTAATATTTTATTATATTTGTAGTTTACTGTTCATTTGATTCACTTTTTAATATATAGGAGAATGTCAAAATTATGTTTAGGGCAACAAAAGAGTTAATTGTCATTTTCGTCCGGTGTTTAATCGAATCACTTGTTCTGGAGTAACACTCTCACATACACAATTAACTTATAAAATTTCCTTATATCCACTACCATAACATGCTAAACGGATTGTTTGTATTTGAGGTCACACAAACTCTTGTTTGAATGCCTCTCTTGTGAAGGGAGCCGTATTGAATTTGTCTTAATGATCATACATGCGCTTAATTAGAACATTAATTAGTACTAAATACTAAATATTTTCATATCATTTTAAGATAAAAAAAAATATACACCTCAGAAGAGTATATATATGGTGCTTATTATATTATCAAAATAAATCTAAATATAAAATGGATGAATATTAAATTATAAACTTTTGCGTCGGAAAGTGAATTTTTATAATAAGAACTAATTTCATTTATGTGGATATCGTGTTTCTTTTAACTTTTTTTTGCGTCGGAGAATGAATTTTTTATAATAAGAACTAATTTCATTTATGTGGATATCGTGTTCCTTTTAACTTTTTTGCGTCGGAGAATTAATTATTTATAATAAGAACTAATTTTATTTTTGTGGATATCGTGTTTCTTTAACCTTTTTAACGATAAAATATCGTCTTGTATAATCACATGTCACGTTTCTTGTTACTTTCAAGTTTCAAAGAACAAGTCGCATATTCACTTTTATCTCAATAATGCGGTCAAATAATGTTCACATAAAATTTCGTTATAAATTAAAATATTATATATATTTATTATTTTGATTACGTTTCTTGATAGAATTCATATAGGCACTTGAAGTTCCATGTCACCTAATCTTGTGGGAAATTTCTTAATACGGTTTTGGATGTCTAAGTAAGAGCGTACAAGTAACTACTTTCATTATAGTTGCTATTTAAGTAGGTCGTATGTTTGAGCTTCTTAGGTTGGAAACAAAAGGAGGTTTAAAAATCAAAATACTAAAAAAAGAGATAAAATTCTAAGATTAAATATATTATGTTTGATATTTAATCATATAGCCATTATAATCATTTACATCATATAGATCAAAATATATAATAACCTATTAAATAATTAGTTGGTAATTGTTGATGGACCATATTACCCTTATTAACTAATTAGGTTTCCTCCTGGGTACTTATATAAGGAGAATTATGTAGAGGTCATTAAATTACACGCTCAATCAGAAAACCTAATCATAACATCATCACCATTTGACCTCCCTCTCCCATAACCAATTCCCTTGACGGCTTTTCTTAGTCACCATCATTAGTCAGCACCCTAAGGAGGAACCAGATCACACTGACACATATGTCGAATACGATGGGATCATCTCTGACTGGATTCTCCACTGCACTGTCTGCTGTAACAGGTATGTTTTAATGTTTTCCCTCATGTATAAACAGAACTGAACCAACATGTGGTATCAGAGCATATGTTGATTAGTCAGTTCTGTTTTGTATCCATAAATCTGGAATAAAACCGGAAAACAGAATTGAAAAACCCTAATTAAATTCGTTTTTATCATCCAAAATTATCATCCGAAATTCCATCTCGGATCAGTTTCGGATCATATGTTTCATCTATTATTACTGTTTTGAAATCATAATGTTCAACATTTTGATTAAATGTTTAATAAATTTCCAGATTTCGGATATAGGGTTTAAGATTAATTTTAGGGTTCATCATGTTCTTAGTTAAAATTCGAAATTTCCTTTATGTTTTCGAGTATGATTTGAATTGTTGAATGTTTTCCTAATTTTGATCTAATTTTATCTAATAAGTTTTTTCGAAATCTGTTAATAGGATAAACAGATTATGATTTTTCGAAATTTTCTGATACAATAGGAAACTCTATCACAATTCCTTAGATTTCGAATTTTCTGTTATGTTTTCACATTAACAGCTGTAACAGCTTGCAGAACACAATTTGGATGGATGATCATTCCGGATGAACATTGTTCGCCCATTACGGATCAGCAACTGTCTGATCATTCCGAATGAGCATTGTTCGCCTATTACGGATCAGCAACTGACCATTTCGGACTAAGCATCACGGATGATCAAAGAACTGACCATTTCGGATAAATCTCGGTCTAAGCATTACCATCCGAAATCAACCGAAATGCATCATAGATCATCAAGAACAGACCATTTCGGATGAATCTCGGACTAAGCATCACCATCCGAAATCATCCGAAATGATCCGGAATGACTCGACTAACGCGTCTTGGACACATCCGAAATCATTCGAAATCATCCATTTCAGATAGCCCGAAATGATTTGAAATTATTCATTTTGGATGAATCCAAGACATCATCTATCCGAAATCATGAGTGTTCATAAAATTCGGCAGTTAATGTGAGCTAAAATTTGGCTCGGGGCTCCGCCCCGAACCCCGTGCGGGGGCACGCTGTTCCCCTGCACCCCCTAGCGAACTCACCGCGGAGTTCGATCCACGCTAACGGGTGGTTTGCTATTAAATATTTGGTTTTGTAATTACTTAGTTAATTAATCAGAATCAGGTAATGTTTTACAAAACCAAAATGGCTTAACTTGAATGAGTTTTGATGTATCACCTCTGGCCAAAGCTGACTTGATACATCTACTTATCATCCAAGTATTACGAAAGCTATGTTAAGTATGCATCATAAACATGAATGTCTTAATATCTGGCCAAAGCTGATTTAATTCTTTCATAGATGACATACTTAACAAGTGCATAACTAAAGTGATTATCTCAATTTCTGGCCAAAGCTGATTTGTTACAACCACTTTGCACATATGCTTAAATGATTACACTTCTGGCCAAAGCTGATTTGTCTTCGTTTATGTCACACCCCAACCAATGGTGGAAACATCGGGATGAGACGAAGTGTGAAGATTGCTCGAGACATCACAACGCTAATAATTGTGACAAGTATTTAAATAATCATTTCATTTCATTTCTAAAGAATCAAGTACAAGGTTTTGAAACAAAGTACAACAACATGAATAATAAAATGATACAATACAAATACAATTCTTTCTAAGTGGGTATCTAAGCATCCTACTAGATTCCATGCATCGTCAACATCCACCTGTAACATGTTAAAATAAAGTTCAATGCAAAAGCAAAGGCGAGTATACAAGTTTGATACGTACATAGCAAAAGATAAGTTTTGAACAATTCCTCATAGCAAGCATGTGATTCAAGATAAGCCTTTAAATATGGTATGTGTCTAACATATCAAACCAAGGAAACGCAATATGCTCATGACATAACCGAGATAAAGGGGCGGGTCGTTAATCCTATAGCGCTACATATGTCACGGTTTGGCTCGTACGAAGTTAATGATAAATTCAACACATAAGATAAATCCGAGTTTAAAGCATCAAGCCATCACGTATACAAGCATGTTATAGGAATGTTCATGTGTTTAAGCAAAATGTTCAGGTGTAAGTTTGTTGATAGATAAACATGTTACACCCCAAAAGTGGTAAAGTAAAAAAGGGGAATACGAGTATACTTACAAGGTTTGCATATGCTTTCCAATTATCCAATTATTGACGAGTTGATGAGGTTGGAAGATTGAATGTGTAGGGTTAAAGTTCAAGTATGCTTAGAGTCGAGATTCGGCATTCAAAACAACATAAAAAGTAAGATATGTGAATAGCATGTGAAAATAATCATCTTCAACACTTAACACTTGTATGACACTTGGTAACCACAAGGGTTATGATAATGTTTTCATGAGTTGAACACCCATAAGAATCACAACAAGGTTTAGGTCTTAGGTGATGTTCTACTACTTTAACATATAAACATGAGTTCAACATCAAAGGTTCGAATGAGTGTATATATATATCTAGGTTAAGTACTACATATTATTTAGTCCAATAATTCAAGTAGGAGGTAGAAGATTAGAATCTTCATTTAGGCACCTCGTGTTATCATAGATGTCATGTATGGGGTAGGAAGGGCATGCTTCCATTTAGGAACCCCTTGAATGTTCACCACTTCACTTGGTGTAACAACAACCAAGGAGGGTCACGAACTAGGATTTGCACAATAACATAAACAACCTAACTATAGAGAAATCATCAAATCACGTGAGGATTGTATGTAGGACAACCCAAGTTGTTCCCTAATCACTCATTCATCAAGACCTAAGCTTGACATGATTTGTGGGTTGAAACCCTAGACAAAACACCAAGTTTATGAGGTTTAATCCTCTGATTTTAAATGTCTCAACCTTGTTTTTAAGCTTAACCAACCATGGGATAAGTTGTAAGCATTAGGACATAGGTATGAGATGTGTTGAACACAAGTTACATAGGTTTAAACAAGTTTTTGATGAACATAAAAACAAACAGAAATTTATGGACGATTTCGGGGCATTTGCAGGTCTGATTTCTCCAAGGAGAAGTCTAGGAATCGAACCCCATGATTATCCAAGTAAGTAGGAAAAAGAATCAAGTGATTTCGTTAAGAAATGAGTGAGTTATGCTCATTTTCGTGAAGGGGTGTCAATTTGCTCGAACCTTTGCTTTCAGCTACGGTTTGGAGGATGTTTTGAGAGTTTTTAGTGTTGCAAAAGTGGTAGAGAGGCTGGTTATAAGTGGTATTTATAGGGGGAAGGATTAGGGTTTCAATGGGTTGGGCTTTGGAAGTGTTTAGAATGGGTTACACCTTGAAACTAGCCCACAAAACCCAACTATATGGGGCTGAATTTTGCTGAATTGGGGCTGCCATATTCCTTTATTTTTTTTTTTTATTTTTTAAGACATTATAATGAGTAATTTTGTCAGTTAAGTTGTGTAATAATATGCAACAATGTTTCCCCTAACTTGTAACAAGGTGAAATATGAAATAAAACATTATTTAACTAGGTAAAAAGTGTAATGTACAAGTATGTAACATGTTTGTAAGTGACAAGTATATGTCACATATTAGATGATTAACCGTTGTATAAATAAGCATATTATTAGGGGTTTTTAGGTATCAACAATTTAAGGACAAGCATGGACATGCATCATGAATAAGTATCGTATATGTATGAATCACAAATAAGGATTCGATGTACAATGAATTCGAACGTATGAACATGTATGAATATGTAGATGGTGAATTTAAAGAAATACAAATTTTATTTATGATCCAAGTCTCGGATTTACAATGATTACAAGGAAAGAACAATTACAAGAATACAAAGTTTCCAAAAATAGTTTTACAAACGATGGTTTCTAAATATTGAAAGTATGAAAACGCGGGGCGTTACAGTCTCCCCTCCTTTAGGAAATTTCGTCCCGAAATTTATTCAAGAGGTAGACTTGAAGAGTTCTAGTAAAAAATTGAGACTTGAAAATTTTGAAATGTTTCGAAAGGCACAAAACTTTGGGAAAATAAGTTTGTCAAATGATTTGTCGGGATAAAATGGTTTTGAGGCATAAGCAGGGGTAAACGTGGATAGGTAAAAATGATTTGAAATGGCTAAAATTAGAAAATCGGTTCTAAAGGTAATAAGGTAAGTTAGGATTCGAATGCTTGAGTGAGCTTGATTGTGACCGAGGCTCGTATGAAAGGAAGGAAATAGGAGCATGGGGCGAACAATTGACACCAAAAGAACGCAAGTATATGAGTGATATGGGTATTAGATAGATGAAAGTTGCATGTTAAAGATGAAGTCTCGTCATGGATAATCGGACGTAATGCGTTTGTGAGTTGTTTAAAGCTTGTATTAGGTCCAAGAGGTCTGTAAAACACTGAATTTCTCATGGCACGTTTTACGAAAGTTTGGTAATATGGTGAAAA
The DNA here is from genome assembly GCF_002127325.2 of Helianthus annuus. Classification (NCBI taxonomy): domain Eukaryota; kingdom Viridiplantae; phylum Streptophyta; class Magnoliopsida; order Asterales; family Asteraceae; genus Helianthus; species Helianthus annuus. The sequence continues at coordinate 76,642,521 of NC_035433.2, forward strand.
CACTTATATATAGGAAGTACCAGCGGCGTATCCAACGTGTTTTGACCATGTTACATCCGTTTCGTCTTCGGTGTCATGTCACGTTCCGTGCATTACCATACGCAGTAGCACACTCTATGGTTCTCATACGCCTATCACTATAATCCCGTGTGCACCCGTGATTATTTTGATCGTCGCATGATCCGCATAGCTTGTACTAGTTGTGTATGAATCAGGGTATACAAAAAAATTAGAATGTGCACGTACAAGGATATAGTATATAAGCAAGTCCATGCTTAAGTATGTGTGGGACCCACGTAAGCGAATCCCTCGGATTCCGCTCGCGTACGGGTACGAATGTATGAATCATGAGTATAAGCAAAATTATGAGCATAAGTATAAGTTTAAGTATGAATATACACGTAAGTATGGGTATCAAACGTACGAGTAGTATGAGTATACGTGTAAGCATGAAACGTATAAATATAATTAAAACCATAAAACGCATGAGTACAAGTATGAATACGATTACAAGTATAAGCATAAAATGTGTTGTTATGAATATGAGTGAGAGGGTGAGTACAAATACTATTGATTACATATATAGTATTAATTGAACATAACAAAGTTACGTATGTAAGAGTGCTCAAAAGGTTGAGTATGTAGATACGAACGATATAAGTGGAGTTGTCGTGAGATAGTGACAAAAACATGTAGGATGATATGCATGTATAGTTGTTTAAACGAAACGTTGAGTTTATTGAATCAAATTTAGATTAAGCTTGGTTTGAAAGGTAGAATATAGTTTGCATATGTAAGAGGATATAAAGTACTTATTGGTCATGCATATCGTATTTTGTAATGAATGGAAATGCTACCTTTGTTTTAAAAGAGTGTACGAAATCCGAAGATGGTCGGCCCCCATGAAGTCTTCTTGCCCATGTGTTTTGGAAAATAGGTGTAGGAAAAGGTCTTCGAAAAAGTAAGTTCGTTTCATCAAAACAAGAAATTTTGGAGTTTTTGTGAATAAGTCGATCCTTGGAAAAGGGGTTTATCAAAGGTCTTAGTTTTCATTTTAAAGGGTTTTGACAAATGGTTCGTTGATGTTGGAAATATTCTTTGGTAAAACGATCTCATAATATCTATAAGATCCTATAAGTAATTGAGAAAGGTTGGTTTGGTTTCAATTAAGAATGGAAGTCTCTAGTATGACGATATAATGTGAGCAAGTTTTAGTGATTAAGTCGAATATGAAGTTCATGGGCAAGAGTTTCGTTGGACCGATTTAATTGATAGGTAGCATTTCGTAAGGTTTTGGAGTTCGAGTAATAAAACGTTTTAAGAGATGATTAAGAATCTCGTGTATATGAGTTGAGTGAAAATAGGTTGTAGAATAAGATGTACGTTTGATAAAACAATGTATTTTGAAATCGGTATGAGTGGGTATTTTGAATAATGATAAACAATTTGGGTATAAAATATGATCGAGTTTGCATAATAAGATATTTTGAAGAGACGTTTTGGTAACGATCACCTAGGTAAGGGAATCACCCCTAACTCGTTGGTGAGGTCGTTTTTAAGAAAAGGGGAGTGGAGTTAATCGTCAAGGTAAGGAAATCACTCCAATCTCGATGATACCCCTCCACTAGTTGTTACAAGGAATATGAATTTAAATTATATGAAAATCATGCATATATAAATGTATCGAAAAGGTTCGATATGTTGTGCGTGTGAAAAGAGAAATCAAAGGTAAACTCGAGGTTGAAAGATTGCATCGTATAAAATGAACAATAGAAACACATGTTTGACCAAAGTTTGGAGTGTTCCAAAACAGAACTTTGACTAACCAAAGTGGTTGAAAAGTCTTTTGAATTTGAGGAGCATGCTTTGGCCTAATAGGTAAAATACTCTCGCCGACAAGTCGGTTAACGGTATTTACCCTTCCGGTTACTACATGTCCCAAATCAATCGAAATTTCGAGACTTGGCGGGATTTATGAAAAAAAAAATGCCAAGGAGTGGAACTAGTCGACAAGGTGCGGGTTTCACCCCTAACTTGACGATTCCGTATCCTAAGTGTGGTTGGTACTCGTCGGGTCAAAATTTAATTTCGACGTGTTGACGAGGGTCCACTAGAATTTGAAATTTGAGATTTACCATTAAGATGTGGATTTCACTCCTAGCTTAATGGCGATATCTCGTGTAAAAAAAAAAAAAAAGAATAGGTAGATTGAGAGTCGTTCACCAAATTGTGGGTTTCACGCCTATTTTGGTGAATTCGTCTCATTTGTACAATATGAGTGTTGTCGGATTTAGAATAATCGAGTAAAATGCATGAGGGAAGTGTATGTCGAAGGAGATACACAAACAAGTGTAAACACATAGGAAAGCATATCAAGAATGGTACTTAAATAATGAAATGATAAAACGAGTATTAACACATAGAGAAATATGTCAAGAATAACACATAAAGAATCGAACAACGAAACAAATGTTAACACATAATAAAACAAGCATTAATGCGTAAGAATAACATGTCAAATATTACACATGAGTAACATACATGTTTAAAAGAGCATAAATAAGTAACAAATAAAGTATCATGTAGTAGCCCAAGCAAAGCATACGAATAAGGCTCTAAAACTATAGACTAGGTGAAAGCATTCCTACTTTTCCTAATTCCCTATAGTTATGGCTCTGATACCAATCTGTCACACCCCAACCAATGGCGGAAACATCGGGATGAGACGAAGTGTGAAGATTGCTCGAGACATCATAACGCTAATAATTGTGACAAGTATTTAAATAATCATTTCATTTCATTTCTAAAGAATCAAGTACAAGGTTTTGAAACAAAGTACACCAACATGAATAATAAAATGATACAATACAAATACAATTCTTTCTAAGTGGGTATCTAAGCATCCTACTAGATTCCATGCATCGTCAACATCCACCTGTAACATGTTAAAATAAAGTTCAATGCAAAAGCAAAGGCGAGTATACAAGTTTGATACGTACATAGCAAAAGATAAGTTTTGAACAATTCCTCATAGCAAGCATGTGATTCAAGATAAGCCTTTAAATATGGTATGTGTCTAACATATCAAACCAAGGAAACGCAATATGCTCATGACATAACCGAGATAAAGGGGCGGGTCGTTAATCCTATAGCGCTACATATGTCACGGTTTGGCTCGTACGAAGTTAATGATAAATTCAACACATAAGATAAATCCGAGTTTAAAGCATCAAGCCATCACGTATACAAGCATGTTATAGGAATGTTCATGTGTTTAAGCAAAATGTTCATGTGTAAGTTTGTTGATAGATAAACATGTTACACCCCAAAAGTGGTAAAGTAAAAAAGGGGAATACGAGTATACTTACAAGGTTTGCATATGCTTTCCAATTATCCAATTATTGACGAGTTGATGAGGTTGGAAGATTGAATGTGTAGGGTTAAAGTTCAAGTATGCTTAGAGTCGAGATTCGGCATTCAAAACAACATAAAAAGTAAGATATGTGAATAGCATGTGAAAATAATCATCTTCAACACTTAACACTTGTATGACACTTGGTAACCACAAGGGTTATGATAATGTTTTCATGAGTTGAACACCCATAAGAATCACAACAAGGTTTAGGTCTTAGGTGATGTTCTACTACTTTAACATATAAACATGAGTTCAACATCAAAGGTTCGAATGAGTGTATATATATATCTAGGTTAAGTACTACATATTATTTAGTCCAATAATTCAAGTAGGAGGTAGAAGATTAGAATCTTCATTTAGGCACCTCGTGTTATCATAGATGTCATGTATGGGGTAGGAAGGGCATGCTTCCATTTAGGAACCCCTTGAATGTTCACCACTTCACTTGGTGTAACAACAACCAAGGAGGGTCACGAACTAGGATTTGCACAATAACATAAACAACCTAACTATAGAGAAATCATCAAATCACGTGAGGATTGTATGTAGGACAACCCAAGTTGTTCCCTAATCACTCATTCATCAAGACCTAAGCTTGACATGATTTGTGGGTTGAAACCCTCGACAAAACACCAAGTTTATGAGGTTTAATCCTCTGATTTTAAATGTCTCAACCTTGTTTTTAAGCTTAACCAACCATGGGATAAGTTGTAAGCATTAGGACATAGGTATGAGATGTGTTGAACACAAGTTACATAGGTTTAAACAAGTTTTTGATGAACATAAAAACAAACAGAAAGTTTATGGACGATTTCGGGGCATTTGCAGGTCTGATTTCTCCAAGGAGAAGTCTAGGAATCGAACCCCATGATTATCCAAGTAAGTAGGAAAAAGAATCAAGTGATTTCGTTAAGAAATGAGTGAGTTATGCTCATTTTCGTGAAGGGGTGTCAATCTGCTCGAACCTTTGCTTTCAGCTACGGTTTGGAGGATGTTTTGAGAGTTTTTAGTGTTGCAAAAGTGGTAGAGAGGCTGGTTATAAGTGGTATTTATAGGGGGAAGGATTAGGGTTTCAATGGGTTGGGCTTTGGAAGTGTTTAGAAGGGGTTACACCTTGAAACTAGCCCACAAAACCCAACTATATGGGGCTGAATTTTGCTGAATTGGGGCTGCCATATTCCTTTATTTTTTTTATTTTTTAAGACATTATAATGAGTAATTTTGTTAGTTAAGTTGTGTAATAATATGCAATAATGTTTCCCCTAACTTGTAACAAGGTGAAATATGAAATAAAACATGATTTAACTAGGTAAAAAGTGTAATGTACAAGTATGTAACATGTTTGTAAGTGACAAGTATATGTCACATATTAGATGATTAACCGTTGTATAAATAAGCATATTATTAGGGGTTTTTAGGTATCAACAATTTAAGGACAAGCATGGACATGCATCGTGAATGAGTATCGTATAAGTATGAATTACAAATAAGGATTCGATGTACAATGAATTCGAACGTATGAACATGTATGAATATGTAGATGGTGAATTTAAAGAAATACAAATTTTATTTATGATCTAAGTCTCGGATTTACAATGATTACAAGGAAAGAACGATTACAAGAATACAAAGTTTCCAAAAGTAGTTTTACAAACAATGGTTTCTAAATATTGAAAGTATGAAAACGCGGGGCGTTACAGTTTAAGTAGAATTTTAACTTAGTCTATTATTTTGATGTTAGTAATAGACAATATCACAGCTTCATAATGTAAAATGGTCATTATTTATGCCTGTCTTAGTTTAACATGCCCTTAGATCACATTAGAACTTTTTCCTTAGTATCATAACTTGCTCATCTTATTTCCACTATCAGCACCAAATCAGGGGATTCCACCTTTGACTGGTGATAACTTTGCTGCATGGAAGGATGCCCTCATGCTTACACTTGGATTACTGGACTTTGATTATGCTCTAAGGGAGAATAAGCCAGCGGACCTTACCACTCAAAGTACTGCTGCTGAGTAGATAGTTCATGAAAAATGGACTAGGTGTAACCACATGTCTCTCATGTTCATGAAGCAGTCCATCAGTAATGCAATCAGAGGGGCTATTCCTGATTCTGAAGATGCTAATTGGCTTCTGTGGAGGCGCAGTTCAAAGGGACGTCTAAAGCACACGCTAGTACCCTTATCCACAAGCTGGTGACAACTAAGTATGATGGGAGAAGCGGCATTCGCGAGCACATCATGATGATGAATGACATGGCCAATAAGCTGAAGGGGCTGGAAATAGAAATCAGTGATGGTTTTCTCGTTCATTTCATCATTACTTCGCTTCATTCGTCCTTTGAAGCATTCAAGATCAATTACAACACACAGAAGGACAAATGGACGATGAGTGAGCTGGTCGCTATGTGCGTACAGGAGGAAGAACGTATGAGGATGGATCGCACTACTGATGTTGCTAACTTCACTACCTCCAACTCTAAGAAAAGGAAGAACAATCATCAGAGGAATGATGCTTCTAAAGTCCAAAGGCCTAATCCTAATGCAAGGCACCCTCCAGCTCTAAGAACTCCTTAGGCAGAATCCGCTGCAAGTTCTGTAAGAAGACAGGACATATGCAGAAGGAGTGCCCTGACTTTAAGGAGTGGCTGGCTAAGAAAGGTAACGATTATTTTATGATACTTGAGTCCTATAATTTAAGTGTTCCTGCTAATTCTTGGTGGTTTGATTCTGGTTCTATGGTTCATGTTACCAATTCAACTCAGGGATTCCTTTCAATCCGGAAGCTGGAAAGAAACCAAAGAACGCTTAAGGTTGGGGATGATCGAGAATTAGAAGTGAAGGCCATTGGAACATTACAATTAGTTATGAAAACTGGTTTATGTATTAAACTTTATGATACCTTATATGTTCCTGAGGTAACTCGGAACCTTGTATCAGGACCAAAGTTAGACATGGACGGTTTTATTGTTTCCCATGGTCATCGCAAACTCTCTATCCTCTATGATTCTATTCTTTATGGTACTGGTATTCTGGATGGTGGTCTCTATAGATTAGAACTAGATGATGGCTTTTCCAAATCTTTGTTGTCATATAACATTAATGAATCAATCACAAAGATGAAAGAGAAACGAGACTTAGAGACTTCATCCATGTTGTGGCATCAGCGTCTAGGCCACATCTCAAAAGAACGATTAAATCGTCTTGTAAAGGATGAAGTCTTACCTCCTCTCGATTTCTCTGATTTTGGAACATGTGTCAAATGTCTTAAAGGTAAAATGAAATTAGCGAATAAGAAAGGTGCCACTAGGAGCTCTAATTTATTAGAACTCATTCATACTGACATTAGTGGTCCCTACCAAATCGCTAGCATAACAGGACATACTTCATTTATCACTTTTATTGATGATTATTCTCGTTACATGTACTTGTATCTTATTAAGGAGAAATCTGAATCTCTAACAACTTTTAAAGATTATAAGGCTGAAGTTGAAAAGCAATTAGATCGTCAGATTAAAGTTGTGAGATCAGATAGAGGCGATGAATATTATGGAAGACATACTGATGTGGGTCAAGCTCCTGGTCCATTTTATGAGTTTTGTAAGGGTCAGGGGATTGTGAACCAATACACCATGCCTGGTACACCTCAGCAGAATGGTGTCGCTGAAAGAAGAAACCGTACCCTTATGAACATGGTGCTCAGTATGTTAGTCAACACTAATTTACCATTATTACTCTGGACTGAAGCGTTAAAAGCAGCTGTTCGTATACTCAATAGAGTTCTGATCGGAGTGTCGCGCTCCGGTCAAAGATAAGATTTATAAGCCCAAATTACCCTTAACAATGTGTTAGTGGTAGTAAGGGGTCGAACCATGAAGAGTATGTGGTTTGTGTGTGGATTCGAATGAATTAAAACAATTGTCACAACTTATGAAGCTTGCTAAAGTATTTTTTGTATTTTCGTTTAATGGAGAGATATGATTTTTAACTAAATGAATTGATGCGAATGATTAACAACTACTAATTAACGATTGCAAGAAAAAATGGTTACTAGAACAATAATGATAAAAAGGAATCACGCCCGGTTTCGGTAATTGTTAACCAAGGATTTCTACAAGTTTTAGTTTCAACTCAAATGCATTTGATTAACGGATTTAGTGTACCATGACTTAGGTGCTACTAGCTATCAATGCCCCGAAGAACGGACAAAAAGACACTTTGTAATCCACACAAGTAAATCCTAACAACGACAACGTACAATTACATATCACCGTTTCGCAAAGTCATAACTTTTAACATCGTTCGACAATTCACGAATTCGTAACAAATGTAATACTATTGTCAAAAGTTTCAAAAACCAAATACAAATTGTCACTAAGATGAAACAAGAACAAATTGAAACCCTAAAATTAACAACTACCTACACCGGGGTGAAACTGAGATGATTAGCCGCTCATGGTTGATGCAACTTGATCACCGGATGTTTGGAATGCGGATGGAGTCATCTTGAAGCTTGTAGGATGAAGGAATGATGGAGAATTAGGGTTTATGGAATGATGATGATGAGAAGGATAATGGATTGGATGAATTAGGATTTTGATGGTGAATTGGGGATGAATGATTGTGATTCGGTTGTAGAGATGATAGATAATGGAATGCTTGGTGAATAATGGATGGTAGTGGCTCCAAGACCAAGTTCAAACTCAAGTCCAAGTGTAACTCCCCCTTTTTTTTCAAAATTGACTTTTTCTCTAAAAAATCTCGTTTTTACCAATCAGCCGGTGTGCAGAAGATAATGCGTCAATTTCTGGCCTTTCAAAACCTTATATTTTGATTCGTCTCGTCAAGCTACCCCAAATGCATATATTATAAGCCCCGAAACTCATTTTCTAGCTCAGGATAAGCCAAAATGAAGTTTGGACTGTTTCTGGCGCAGAGTTCAGCTCAGTTTGCCTCTTTTTGCATTTTCTTCAATTATGCTCTCTCTAGCATCCGCCCAAAGCTTCAGTAAATCTCCAAAATGCACCTTAAACCCGTTAATGCCTGCAAAACACAAACCATATCAAAGTAGTGTAGTCTAGAAAGTAACTTCGTGTAATTAACCGAAATTAAAACCATTAAGCTATGGAATTTTACCAACCCATCACATCCCCACACTTGTCTTTTGCTTGCCCTCAAGCAAATCTGTTTTTCACTTTCACGTGGGTCGAACAAGAAACACACTTCCCATTCTTGAGACGTAAGTTAAGGTCTAAAGTCATACCCGGTTCAAACTTTTTACAATTTTCACATATTTAGCAATAAATGATTAATCATGTAAAAGTGGTTATCCAAGATTAACCCGCCCGTGAAACTCACGTTTCATGCATATCCCTCACAATGTTCACTCCCCTCGGTTTACAAGTTGGCTAATTTTCATGATGTATTAGCACTTTTAAAAAGTAATCGCTCAAAACCGATTAGAACACGTACCCGCATAGGCTTGCAACTGAATCATTCTCCACCACCGAACACGAATACTAAGCACAAGTCAAAAGGTCTTTGAAGGGTTGTAATGGGGCTAGGCGAAGGGTAGGAAATAGGATGTTTTAAAGTGGCTAAGGTGATGAAAACCCGATTTTTATTACAAAGCAACTATTCTAAACAAAACTAACTATAGACATCAACTATGAGGCAACGATTTTTTTTTTGCCCTTTTATTCAACAACTAATAATTCATGTTTTTGTATTTTCTCAACGATTTTCTATTCTCTTTTTTTTCGCAACATTTTCTGATTGATTTTTTTTTTTTTTTTTTTGCAAACACAACTATACAAACAAATAATCCTACAATTGAATTTTGATCACACGGGTTTAAAAGAAAAGGTTTAATGGTTATGGGCTAAACGGGTTGTCAAACGAAAGGATTAGGCTCGAAGTGGGCGACTAGGGGATTTATTTGGGTAAGGATGAATAAATGGTTTAATAGGAAAAGGATCAACTAATGCCTTAATCATCCTCGTGCTTGTATTCGGTCTATGGTCTCAAACGTATCAAAAGTCGCAAGTTCTACAATACATGACTAATGGTCCACTCAAACAAAGAAACATGAATATGTAATCCTATGATGTAAAAGTGGCTCAAAACCTCACATATATAAAGGGTATGGTATGTGACATGCATAATGTACTAGTTTCTTAGGCGGATTATTCCCAAATAACCACCCGCTAAATACCCGTCATGCTAATTGTTTGAACTTGACCATGACAATAGACCAAATGGGTTGTGCCATCCCTCGTTGACTTAGTTACTTGTGCTTTTTAGATTGCTTCAAACAAAGACATTTTTGAAAAGTTTTTGAAAATTTTCCCCCACATCCCCCATACTTGAGGTAAACATTGTCCTCAATGTGTAGTGTTTAAATGAACGGGTCAAAATTGAAAACTTTTACTACTCCACCATCCCCACACTTGAGGTAAACATTGTCCTCAATGTGTAAGAACTAGAGTTTTAAACGCACAAGGGATGTGACACGGCTAACTTCCCAAAAATTCCACCCCGGAAAATAAAATACAATTTACAATCCACTTATTTGCTAACTAAAAATCAAAGATAAAAAGAAACGTATGCACCTGGTTTTTCGCTAGTTCCTCGTGTGCTCTTCATCTTTTCAACAAAGCGGTCGTCTCACGAACATAATGTACCTACAAATCTTAACCCTTGTGTAGAAGCATGCTTCTCACAACCATTAAAATTTATTAGCTACCTAGTTCTACCGCTTTTATGAAAATATTACCAAGTCATACATTAATTTGCTTTGATTTGTGTGGAAAAATAATTTACAATAACAACAAACCTAACTCACTTTCGTAGGAATCACGGTTGCATTTAGCATATGCAACAAGCCCTTTTAAACCACCCGATAGCTCGGGAGGACGAGAGGTCTCGTGAGGGTTATATATGGAACACACCCACAAAGTTCATTTAACTAAGAAAAGAAAAAAAATAAAAATAAAAATAAAACGAATAATAGTATAAACTCTACAACAATTATACCTGATTTGCCTCTCATGGTGGTCGAAGTGCACATTTTCCTACCGAGTTGCCTACATACGCTCGGTGTTTGGCATGCCGGATCCATTCTCTTTTTATTTTGCTCGGCATGCATATTGTACAACTTTGGGGTCGCTTCTTACTAAACTGGCATATGTCTTGCAACGCCACCCATCGAATCCTTATACCCGAACCCGCATCCCCAACTTTGTTGGTTGGAGTGATAAGTATGGGAGAAGGATGGATATGAACGTGGGCATCTTTCAGATCCGACTCGTCTCGCGGTATGATGTCTTCCGCTCGGTTCAAACATTCATTTTCTTGCTCGGGAAGATCGATAACCTCTTCCACCACATCACCATCTACTATTGTACCATTGGCCCAAACCTCTTGGTCTCGTTTAAGTTGGGCTAATTCCTCCGCTAATTGACCCACTTGCACCACCAATGCTTCATGGGCTTTATCTCTCACTTCATTCGCTTTCTTCATATCTTTGATATCCTGGTGATATTCTTTCATCATGTTCATGAGAGCATCAAGCTTAGAATGCATCGAATCTTGTGGTTTCTCGTATGCCGATTGAGGGTATTCATTATAATAATCATCATACTCCTCCCGGTAATTTGAGAAATGTGGCAATTCGGCTTCATAGTAGTATTCTTGATAATGTGGTGGTGGCTTGTAACCGGACTTTATTTTTCCTTTCCAAAACACTGGATCTTTCCAAAACACTGGACAATCTTCATGTATGTGAACTTTTCCACAACAAGGACATGACTGATAAGCGTCATTTTCTTGCTCCGGTGGTGGAGGTGGTCTAGTGTATGGATAATATGAGGATGGACCATTGAAATCTTCATAATCCGCCCTCCTATATTCAAACAATCCGCTGAGGTAGTCTTCCCGTTCCTTATTGGCTTGATCTTTTTCGTAGAAAACAGGGCAATCCTCTAAATAGTGCTCTCCGCTTCCGCAACACTCACACGGATCATCATCTACCCAATTCATATTGAAAGATGGTACCTGCAAAACATGTACCTGCACAAACAAACTCGACCACCCAAAGTAAAATCACAAAAATACAAGAAAGAAAAACTAAACTAAAATCGAACAAGCAATGAAATACTAAGCGCACTAGCTCCCCGGCAGCGGCGCCATTTTGACGGAGTGTCGCGCTCCGGTCAAAGATAAGATTTATAAGCCCAAATTACCCTTAACAATGTGTTAGTGGTAGTAAGGGGTCGAACCACGAAGAGTATGTGGTTTGTGTGTGGATTCGAATGAATTAAAACAATTGTCACAACTTATGAAGCTTGCTAAAGTATTTTTTGTATTTTCGTTTAATGGAGAGATATGATTTTTAACTAAATGAATTGATGCGAATGATTAACAACTACTAATTAACGATTGCAAGAAAAAATGGTTACTAGAACAATAATGAGAAAAAGGAATCACGCCCGGTTTTGGTAATTGTTAACCTAGGATTTCTACAAGTTTTAGTTTCAACTCAAATGCATTCGATTAACGGATTTAGTGTACCATGACTTAGGTGCTACTAGCTATCAACGCCCCGAAGAACGGACAAAAAGACACTTTGTAATCAACACAAGTAAATCCTAACAACGACAACGTACAATTACATATCACCGTTTCGCAAAGTCATAACTTTTAACATCGTTCGACAATTCACGAATTCGTAACAAATGTAATACTATTGTCAAAAGTTTCAAAAACCAAATACAAATTGTCACTAAGATGAAACAAGAACAAATTGAAACCCTAAAATTAAAAACTACCTACACCAGGGTGAAACCGAGATGATTAGCCGCTCATGGTTGATGCAACTTGATCACCGGATGTTTGGAATGCGGATGGAGTCATCTTGAAGCTTGTAGGATGAAGGAATGATGGAGAATTAGGGTTTATGGAATGATGATGATGAGAAGGATAATGGATTGGATGAATTAGGGTTTTGATGGTGAATTGGGGATGAATGATTGTGATTCGGTTGTAGAGATGATAGATAATGGAATGCTTGGTGAATAATGGATGGTAGTGGCTCCAAGAACAAGTTCAAACTCAAGTCCAAGTGTAACTCCCCCTTTTTTTCAAAATTGACTTTTTCTCTAAAAAATCCAGTTTTTACCAATCAGCCGGTGTGCAGAAGATAACGCGTCAATTTCTGGCCTTTCAAAACCTTATATTTTGATTCGTCTCGTCGAGCTACCCCAAATGCATATATTATAAGCCCCGAAACTCATTTTCTAGCTCAGGATAAGCCAAAATGAAGTTTGGACTGTTTCTGGCGCAGAGTTCAGCTCAGTTTGCCTCTTTTTGCATTTTCTTCAATTATGCTCTCTCTAGCATCCGCCCAAAGCTTCAGTAAATCTCCAAAATGCACCTTAAACTTGTCAATGCCTGCAAAACACAAACCATATCAAAGTAGTGTAGTCTAGAAAGTAACTTCGTGTAATTAACCGAAATTAAAACCATTAAGCTATAGAATTTTACCAACCCATCAAGTTCCTTCTAAGTCTGTCCCTAAAACTCCTTATGAACTTTGGACAGGAAGGAAACCGAGTCATAAATATATGAAAGTATGGGGCTGCATTGCTGAAGCAAAACTTTACAATCCTTTCCTAAGGAAACTTGACCCTAAAACAGTTACCTGTTTCTTTATCGGGTATCCTGAAAATTCAAAGGGTTATCGTTTCTATTGTCCTTCTCATGTCACCCGTATTGTTGAAACCAAGCGTGCTGCGTTCCTGGAGGATTTTAAGGTCAGTGGGAGCAGTACCAACCCTTATGAAGAATTGCAAGAAGTATAAGACGCGGGGGGGGGGGGGGGACTCGTCGCTTACCATTACTCCGATTACTCCTCTTGTACCCAATGCAACTACTGTACCTGAAGCTATTGCACCAACTCCAAATTCACCTCTACAATCAGAACCCATTATACCTCATGACGAAGGCACATCAAATGCTCAAAGCCAAGACAATGCTGAACCCGATAATCCACTCAGGAGGTCATCTAGGCAAAGAAGGCCTACTAATTGGGATGATTATGTTACCTACCTGACTGAAATGGATCCCGAAAAGCTCAATGATCCTATCTCTTATAATGAAGCCATTAGCAGTGATCAGTCTTCTGAATGGAATAAAGTAATGATTGAAGAGCTTGAATCCATGAAGAAAAATGACGTTTGGGATTTGGTAGAATTACCCAACGGTGTCAAACCAGTAGGATGTAAATGGGTGTTCAAAACAAAACTGGATCCGAATGGGAACGTTGAACGCTACAAAGCGAGATTGGTTGCAAAGGGCTACACTCAGAAAGAGGGAATTGATTATCAAGAGATGTTTTCACCTATCTCTCGTAAAGATTCATTAAGGATCGTCATGGCCCTAATAGCTCATTTCGATTTAGAGTTACATCAGATGGACGTTAAGACCGCTTTCCTTAACGGAGACTTAGACGAAGATGTTTACATGAAGTAACCTGAAGGCTTTGAACCTGAAGGTCAGGAGCATCTAGTCTGTAAGTTGAAGAAATCCATTTACGGGTTAAAACAAGCATCACGTCAGTGGTACCTAAAGTTTGATGAAGTCATGAAGAAACAAGGTTTTATGAAGAATCAAGTGGATCAATGCACCTGTTATGGGTAAAATTCTGAGCTCCTCATATCCTGGGAAATATCTTGGGTTATATCTTGAATAAATGATATCTGCTTATATCCGAGATGCTCATTCAGGATGTCTATAATATCCTGAATAGTATCCTCAGGATTACTAACGTGTTGAGTGCAGGAGTACGCGTGTAGGTGCCCAACGTTCACAAAGACTCTTTCTCCAAAAGACTCGGTCCAAGTCATTCAAATGAAGACGTTGAAGCCGCATTGCCCGGACTACAACGTTAACAATGGAATATTCGGAAGCATCCCATATTTGTAGGAATTTCAGTTTGTATTTGATTACTATAAATAGGTGGGTATACCGGATCGAATAGGACATCACAGCAACACTCACTACACTTACACACTTGTTCTCTCGCAACTTGTACTCTCACACAAATCATTGTAACACTTAGCGATCTGGGCAATATCCTGCACTGTATCCTGAAGTTTGAAGTAATAATAAGAACTAGGCAGCTGCGATTGTCAGCTCCCGAGGTTTTATGCCGGCGATCTAGATTGATCAAGGGCTTTCCTCGTACATCTCGTGTCAACCCCTTTACTTTTTGCTCATCGTTTGATCATAGATATAGCTCAATATCCTGAGTAGGAATGGCAATGGGCCGGGCTTGGGTCGGGTATTGGTAATCCCAGGCCCGTCCCGGTTGTAATTCTTTGTCCCATACCCGGCCCGTTACCCGTCGGGTATTTTTCGGGTAATTACCCGTCGGGTATCGGGCATACCCACGGGTATCGGGTATACCCGTTAATTTCTTAAAGATACTCGTTGGGACAAATTTGCAATTTTTAACTCTGATGTTTATATAATTTACTATTTTAATGACGATAACAAATGAAAATATGATTAACAACTTACATATCATATTCAGACCACATATACTAAGCTAAATTAAAATGATTACTTAATTAAGTAATTGTATCAGGACCACCTAATTGCATAAAACATCCACATAATAAAGGGTGATAGCTTCCATATCTAATATACATGCTCAAAAATAAGTTATATGTTCAATAAACACTTGCCATATACATATCCATATATGACTATAGAGAAGGTAATAAGTACATGTACTAAGTTTATATATATGGAAATCTAGAATATGATACTTTCGGGTATTATTCGGGTAAATGGGCCCGGGTATCGGGCGGGTATCACTAAATCCCATACCCGTACCCATACCCGGATTTTTTCTATTTTTAAGCCCATACCCGGCCCATACCCATTGGGCTTCGGGTATACCCGGCCCGTATGTTTCGGGTTTCGGGTATACCCGTCGGGCTTGGGCTTTTTTGCCATCCCTAATCCTGAGCCATATCCTGAACACTGTTTTTCCAAACAACATAAACAACATATTTTCAACACACTTTTCAGCACACTACCTCACTTAACTAATTTGATCACTTAATTTCTTCGGTAATTTTTGACCAAAATAATTTGGCGCCCACCGTGGGGCAAGTGGTGCTATCTTTACAAAAAATCTTTGTGAAATCATTAATCGGTTTTCTGTTTCCAAAACTTTTTGCCACATTATTTGCAATGGCCTCAAGATCAAGCATGAGCTCTTCTACTGTGTCTGCTATGACTTCTGCTACTACTGGTCCGGTGCTTCCACCACCTCCTCCAAGGATGCAATCTTCTTCACAACCTCAGGATATTATCCCTACCCGGAATGTTCAAGGATCTGCTCCGATTTTAGCTTCAAATGATGAAATTCTAACCTTGTTTGGAAGTGTGCAGGAACAAATGAGGCAACAACAGGAAACAAACCAAATGCTGCTAAGAGAGATACAACTCTTAAAAGCTGGTTCAAGCAGATCCACTGAAGATATCGTCACTCCTCTACAACCCAGAGCCATGAACTTTAGTTCAGCTGTGTATACTGAAGATAACAGGGGGAATATTATGCCCAGCCTTCCTCAGAATCGTGCTCCTGAAATACCCTCCTCGGTTAGGATGTCAACCGTGAGGAGCTCAGGATATGCTTCAGGATATGGGCAGAATCCTCCGACTGGTAACGTACCTAATAATGATAATACTTTTGCCGCTAACAGTGTTGGATCTTTGCAGGATACAGCTGTAACGTCAGCATTATCCAGGGTGCTTCAGAAGCTAAAGGATATGATATCCAGTGTGCCTTGGGTGGTTCAGCCAATTCCTGAAGTATCCCAGGATAGCCACAGGATATCTCGGTTCGTACGTCCCATTTGTGATGCTGAAATCCCAAAAAGATTCCAGACTCCAAACATAAAGCTTTATGATGGAACCACAGATCCTGAAGAGCATATTGCCCAGTATAGGGAGAGGATGGAAATCAACCCTATCCCTCCGGAACTCAAGGAAGCTTGCGTGTGCAAGGGTTTCGGCTCTACTCTGACAGGATCAGCCTTAAAATGGCTGTTAAATGTTCCTCCACATTCGATTACATCATTTGCTCACCTAGTTAATTTATTTAACAGTCAGTTTTCTTGTATTAGAAGCTTTGAAAAACTAACAAGTGACCTTTACAGGATAACACAGGGGCCTCAAGAGTCCCTAAGGGTCTATGTGAACAAGTTTAGTCGGGAATCTTTAGACATTCCACATCTTGATGTTGCAACTGCTGTGCAAGCTTTCAAGATGGGGCTGCAAAAAGATTCTCAATTTTACCAAGACCTTGTAATGAACCCATGCAGGAACTTGGAAGAAGCTCGAAACAGGCCCCTAAGATATATTCGATTGGAGGACGACAAAAAGATGCAAGAGAGGATGAATGCATCCTCAACATATGAATCAACCAACAGGAAGTCAGAAACCTCGTACAAGCCATACCGCTCTAAGCCGTATGGTAGAAATGATAACAAGAGAGTGAATGCTGTTGAAGACGAGGATCCTGAAGAATATCCTGAATTATCTAAATATTGCTTTTCTGTTAACATTCCTGAATTGATGTATGCCATGCAGGGTTTAGGAGACAAGGCTAGGTGGCCTCGAAAGAATCAACAAAAAGCTGATTGGGAAGATAAGTCAAAATGGTGTGCCTTCCACGAAGATTTTGGACATGTGACTGAGGATTGCATTGCCTTGAGGAAGGAAATAAGCTATCTTCTGAGCAAGGGATATCTAAAAGATATCTTGGGAAGAAAGAAGAATAAGGGTCAGGATACTGAGAAGGATCCTGAACGAGCAGCCTCACCTCCCGCGGATGCCAAGATAATCAACTTCATTTCGGGAGGATCCGACATTTGTGGGACTTCGTATTCGGCGGCGAAAAGACATGCAAAAGAAGCTAAGGCTGAGAGGGGAGACAAACCTGTCAGGATGACTACCCTCACAACTGACAAAATGATCACGTTTGATGCTGATGACAGGGATACTGTCCAGGATCCTCATCATGATGCTCTGGTAATAACGTTATATGTGGCTAACCATTTTGTACGCAGGATACTAGTTGATAATGGTAGCTCCGTCAATATAATCCAACTAGAAACTCTGAAAAGAATGAATGTGTCTCCAATGGATATCACTTCGAAGTCCACCGTGCTTGTTGGGTTTAGTGGAGAGGCTAGGAACACAGTGGGAGAGATAAAGTTGCCAGTATATGTTGAAGGAGTCAACTCGATACAACGTTTCTGTGTGATGGATTCTCTATCCTGCTATAACATCATACTGGGAAGACCATGGATCCATGATACGAAGGCTGTGCCATCAACATATCATCAATGCATCAAGATCCCTACCCCTTGGGGGGTTGTCAAAGTTGATAGTGATCAGCAGGAAGCGAAAGAATGTTACTCATCCTCGATGAAACCCTCGACGAAACCAAGTGCAGCATAGCAATTAGAGATGCGGGCCTAGGATATCGTGGAGAATTCGGAGCAGGATGTAAAGAAAGTTATCCTGGATCAGGATAATCCTGATATCTCGGTGCTCGTAGGAACAAATATCCCTCAGGATATTGAAGATCAATTAACTAACTTTTTGAAATGCAGGATGTCAACATTCGCATGGAAGCATGAGGATATGACAGGTATATCCAAAGACATTATTACTCACAAGCTTGGAATTGACAGGTCATTCAAGCCTATACAACAAAAGAGAAGGAAGTTCGCCCCTGAACGAAATGCAATTATCCAAGAGGAAGTTGAAAGATTATTGAAGTCCAGGATGATTAGAGAAGTCAAATTCCCTAGATGGCTAGCAAATGTGGTAGTGGTTCAAAAGAAGAATGGGAAGTGGAGAGCTTGTGTAGACTACACAGACCTGAACAAAGCTTGTCCAAAAGACCCGTTCCCTCTTCCACATATCGACTCAATGGTGGATGCTACTGCCGGCCATGAAATGTTGACTTTCATGGACGCATCCTCAGGATTTCAGCAGATTCAAATGGAACCTTCTGACCAGGAGGATACTGCCTTCATGACACCAACAGGTATCTATTGTTATACTGCTATGCCCTTTGGTTTAAAAAATGCAGGTGCAACATACCAGAGATTGGTAAATATGATGTTTAAAGACAAGCTGGGGGACACCATGGAGGTATACATTGATGATATGGTGGTAAAATCAAAGATAGCTCAGGATCACCTCCAGGATATTAAGGGAGCATTTGATATCTTGGACCAGTATAATATGAAGCTAAATCCTGCCAAGTGCCATTTCGGAGTAGGGGCAGGAAAATTCCTAGGGTATATGGTGACCAAAAGAGGAATAGAGGCGAGCCCGGAGCAGATTAAAGCCATCTTGGATATTAAATCACCTTCAAATATGAAAGACGTTCAGCGGTTAACAGGAAGAGTGGCGGCACTAAACCGATTTATTTCAAGATCCTCAGAAAAATGTAAAGAGTTCTACAATATCCTTGTTTTGGTCAAAAATCACACAAGGATAATGCAACCAAACTCTTTGTAAACGGGGAATGATGCTTGGTATGATGAACAAAGATAAGGATCACTTAAATGAAAATTGCACAAGTGACACAAGGATTTATACGAGGAAAAAGCCCTTGATCAATGAATGATCTCCGGCATAAAAAACCTCGGGTGATAGAAACTACCGATCACCAAACTTCAATATAATAAACAATGTTTACAACTTTGGATGGTAACGAGCTAGGTACAAGGATCACTATGGTGTAGTATGCTAGAGTGTGTAAGAAGTGTGTTGTGTCTTCCGAATGCTCAAGAGTGCAATTTATATAAGCGTGTGTGGTCGAATTTTAGGCAAGTCACCTAACTACTAGCTCGTTACCCCTTTAGAAATAGAAGTAAATTTAGCCTAACTAATTGCCCGTAAATTGTGCTGAGTTTCCTTATTCTCCACAACGTCTATTTTCGGCGGTGTATGTGCGAGATTTACGTGAAAGATTCCTCAATAACGTTGCCAAGACCAGGTCCAACTCGTAATTCCTGCAAAACAACATTAAATTCAAAGAGAACAATCGTTAGTATGAGGATCCATAGGATGATCCATGATCCTGATCCTGAAGCTCTTCTAAGGATCACTATCTGCCAAAGAAACAAGGATCACTCGTTAGGATATCATGTAAGGATCACAGGTCATTAAAATCCTGCCCTAACAATTGCCCCCAAAATATAAGGAGTAATTATGTAATATTAACGAGTTAAATTTTGCCAATCTTATCTATAACTAACTCAACGGATATATAGCCGTTATGAACGAACTATCCGTTGCAATCCTGACGTCATGGAGGTGACAGCCCTGCACAAATCATGATTATAAATAGAGATAGGGATAGGATCGTTTGCATTTAAAATCAAGAACTTCTCCCTTTATAACTGCAACCAGAGGATTGAACAGGTATTTCCCTTCTCTTTTGATTGCTCTGTTTTTCTTCTTGTATCTATTTCGTTCAAAAAATGTTGCTCCGGAATTCTCCCAGCAAGGATCCTAAGAATAACAGCCCCTTGAAGGGTCAAGGGATCATCAAGGATTCCCCCGCCGAGAGGTGTTGTTTCACCGACCCTCAAATCGACAAAATTCGTCATTGCTTTCCGGCGAACACCCTATTTAAACCTTTTAGCCCTACCGCTCTGAGCGATTACATCTCTGAGACTTGGGTAGCTTTCCCGGTCACTCCTTTCATGATAGGATACTCGTATCCTTTCCCTCAGTCCACCGAGTCCTTTTTCTCCCTTACCGGCATCTGCTATATCCAGGCTATGCCGATGATCTGAAGGGTTTTATACACCCTTGAAAGGATCATCGAACAAGAAGGAATTGATCTGGGTATGGCGGAGTTGGCTGAGATGTATGATCTCACTACTTTTGGATCCCATCGTTATCTGTTCAAACGTAAACCTGGGGAGGAGCATCCGATCTTCAAGGCTACCAAGAATGATACTAATTGGAAGCGGCGGTTTTTCTTTGTGAGGAGAGATACCATCCCTGATGGGAAGAATTTGCCCAAGAAGTGGGTTACCCATGGTAGGATAGAGGATCCTGGAAGGATCACCATAGAACTCATTCCTTAGCATAAGGATCACTGACTTTTTCCTGTTTCCTTATTGTGCAGCTATATCTGTTTCTCATCTTAGGTTGACTCCTGCTGCAAAAGAGAGACTCCTGGCCTTTAAGAAGCTTGATCCTGAAATAAGAACTTTCCAGGTTACCACTCAGGATTCTCAGGAAGTATCCTCTGCCTCTGCCACAATGTCAAGTAAGTATCCTTATCAAGAAGTAATTCTATGTGGGAATTCGAATTAAGTTAAAATACTTATCTTATTTTGGTTGTGTAGGTGCTGGGAAATCCACCAAGTCAGCCTCGAAGTTCAGCATCACCGATCTTACTAATGTC
Source organism: Helianthus annuus (assembly GCF_002127325.2). Taxonomy (NCBI): domain Eukaryota; kingdom Viridiplantae; phylum Streptophyta; class Magnoliopsida; order Asterales; family Asteraceae; genus Helianthus; species Helianthus annuus. The sequence continues at coordinate 76,663,459 of NC_035433.2, forward strand.
AAATCCTCAAGGAAGAAGACTCCTGCTGCTAGCCCAACTGCTTCAGCCCCTAAAGCACCTATCAGGGGAAAAGGAAGCAAGAAGAGAAAGGCCTCTGAGGATTTGCAAGGTCTGCCCCTGCTCCGCCAATAGTGTCTGGATTACATCAACGAGGTAATGATCACTGTCCCTGCTTGTGTATCCTGCTAGTTTTGAGGATCACTTGTCTCTGACATCATTCCTTGTATTCCTTGCAGAAATTTGCTGAGATAGAGACGTATGTTGGCCATGTTGAGGATCAGGATCGCCAGATTGCTGACCTTCAACAGGTTGGGGTGTTGAAGGATCTCAAGATAGCCGATCTTCAGAAGGAGCTCCAGGCCACCAAGGATGATGCTGCCAAGTTGCTGATCAACTTTGACTAGGAGAAGCATGAGATCACCCAGGATGCCAAGGTTTCTGCTGCAATAGCTATGTACAAGATCCAGCTGCAAATGGCTATGGAGGCTCAGGATCCTGCTTTTGACAAGAGCACCTGGGATGTCGAAGGCTGGAAGGCTAGGCTGGCTGAACTGGAGGATGATGAGGAGGCTGAGGAGATCCCGATGCTTGAGGGTGGAGACACTGGCAAGGATCAGGGTGGAGAGGCAAGTGGAGCCGGTGGTGATGGTGCAGCGAAGGATTGAGTTGCAGGATTGGGCGATGATGGAAATTTCGAGACTTGGCCGGAGCCCAATTTTTTTTGTGGTTGTTTGTTTAAACAGTTTAATGGTTGGTTTGTACTTTGAACAATAGTTTTTAGGGTAAGGATCTAGGATCCTTTAGACAGTAGGTAGGATTGCAAATGGTGGAGGGATCCTCTGTTTGGGGGATGAAGCCATTGTGATCCTGCCGCCCTTTAATTACCTGCATGCTACGACCGCACAAACAATGGACACCCGTTGCCAACCCATGTGGACGGGCCACGTTTTGCTGGTAGAAACGTGGGTTGGCAATTTTGACAACTTTTGATGGTTTAAACTTTTGTTAATAAAATAACTCTAATCTTTTTGGCTTATCTTGTGTTGTTATCCTTGTTTATCCTTTTAATTTCCAATTGTTTTGATATACATTTGTCTAAATAAGAAATCTTGAACAAATTAGATTAAAAATATTTAGGATATGATCCAGGATCAAATATCCTATATGTTAGGGCAGGATTTTAATGACCTATGATCCTTACATGATATCCTAACAAGTGATCCTTGTTTCTTTGGCAGATAGTGATCCTCAGAAGAGCTTCAGGATCAGGATCATGGATCATCCTAAGGATCCTCATACTAACGATTGTTCTCTTTGAATTTAATGTTGTTTTGCAGGAATTACGAGTTGGACCTGGTCTTGGCAACGTTATTAAGGAATCTTTCACGTAAATCTCGCACATACACTGCCGGAAATAGACGTTGTGGAGAATATGGAAACTTAGCACAAATTACGGGCATTTAGTTAGGCTAAATTTACTTCTATTTCTAAAGGGGTAACGAGCTAGTAGTTAGGTGATTTGCCTAAAATACGACCACATACACTTATATAAAGGGCACTCTTCAGCATTTGGAAGACACAACACATTTCTCACACGCTCTAACATACGATACTATAGTGGTCCTTGTACCTAGCTCGTTACCATCCAAAGTTGTAAACATTGTTTGTTATATTGAAGTTTGGTGATCGGTAGTTTCCATCACCCGAGGTTTTTTATGCCGGAGATCATTCATTGATCAAGGGCTTTTTCCTCGTATAAATCCTTGTGTCACTTGTGCAATTTTCATTTAAGTGATCCTTATCTTTGTTCATCATATCAAGCATCATTCCCCGTTTACGAAGAGTTTGGTTGCAATTATCCTTGTGTGATTTTTAACCAAAACAGTTTGGCGCCCACCGTGGGGCAATTGGTGCTTCATTCATAAGAAAGTTTTTCTGTTAGTGATCATTCCGGAGCGTTGCATGGCTTCATCGTTGAAGAATACCTCCACAGCGATGTCTGCAGTCAACTCATCTCAGGGTACTCCACCTTTGCCGCCACCACCAACTGGATCTCAGAAAAATGCTGAGAAGAGACCAACTCCTATTTTCTCTAAACCTTCATCTTCTTCTGCTCTAACTTCTTCTGCTCCCAGTACTAGTGATATATTTACTTTGATTTTACAGATGAGGGATCGTATGCAGCAGCAGGATGAAACTAATGACAGGATCCTCAAGGAAATCGGAGATCTCAAAAGACAAAAGAAAACGGCAGAGGATCATTCCCCACTGATGCCCAAATCTTTGAATTTTGATACTCCGATGATTACTTCTCAGCTATCAGAGATCCCAGACATTCAACATGTGGGTGGATCAAGAGGAGTACATGTCGGCTCATCAACAGTGACTCAGGCATCAGGATCATATTTCCAGCCGGCAGGATCCTATACTCAGCATATTGGATCCTTCATGAATTCAGGAGCCTACTCAGGAGTGCAGCAATTTCAAGGATCCTCCTTTGTTCCAGGATTATCCCAGGGTCAAGGATCCTTTCTCATCCCAGGATCATCCCAGTTTCAAGGATCCCTCCAGATACCAGGATCCTCGAAGAGTTTGCAGACAGGAAGTTCAGATGTCCATCAAGGAGATTTTATTCCGATGCAGACCATTGCTTCCACTGGTCCCTCCATCATCCCAGAATCCCAGCAATACGGATTCACATCCAATGTTCCTAACTTGAACCCGATGGGAGGTAACACTTTTAATAATTCTCTTACCACTAACCATGGATTCATGCAGGATACGGGTATCAACCATGCTATGGCCAGAGAACTGCAGAAACTGAAGGATATGATTTCAAGTGTTCCAGGGGTAGTCAAACCTATCCCGGAGATTGCAGATGGAAGCCATAAGGTATCTCGTTTTGCACCACCAATTTGTGATGCTGAGATACCCAAAAGATTCCATATTCCTACTATGAAGCTGTATGATGGTACAACGGATCCTGAGGAACACATAGCACAATACAGGGAAAGGATGGAGATCTATCCAATTCCGGAAAGGTTAAAGGAAGCATGCCTATGCAAGGGATTTGGATCCACTCTTACTGGATCAGCTCTTAAATGGCTGCTAAGTCTTCCCCCTTACTCTATTACTTCGTTTGCTAATTTAGTTAACTTTTTCAATAATCAATTTTCTTGTAGCAGAAAATTTGAACGATTGACTAGTGATTTATATAGGATAACTCAGGGTCATAATGAATCATTAAGGGATTATATAACCAAATTTAGTAAAGAATCCTTGGACATTCCCAACTTGGATGTGGCCACAGCTGTTGAGGCTTTCAAAATGGGATTGCTTAGGGATTCATTATTCTATGATGATCTTGTTATGACACCATGCAGGAACCTAGACGAAGTAAGGACTCGGGCACTCAGATTCATCCGGCTAGAGGATGACAAGAGGATCCAGGAGAGACAAGTAGGATCCTCAAAACAAGAAAAGAAAGGATCCTCTTTCAAAAGCAACAAATTCAAATCCTATAACAGAACTGACAACCAGAATGTGCATGCTGTTGACCAAGAAGAGGATGATGAGAATTATCCTCCGATTTCTGAATACTGTTTTTCCGTTGATAACCATGAACTAATCCTTGCAATGCAGAATCTAGGAGAAAAAGCCAGATGGCCCAGAAAAAATGACAAACCAGCCGCAGCTAAAGACAAATCAAAATGGTGTGCATACCACGAGGATTTTGGGCATTTAACAGAAGAATGCATCGCATTAAGAAAGGAAATTGGATATCTACTGAGCAAGGGGCATTTGAAAGAATTGTTGGGAAGAAAAAAGCAAAGGACTCAGGATCCTGAAAGGATCCCTGAAAAAGCTCCAGCCCCTCCGGCAGATGCACAAGTGATCAACTTTATTTCTGGAGGATCAGACATCTGTGGTACATCCTTCTCAGTAGCTAAAAGGCATGCAAAGGAAGCTAAAATGGATAATGGAGAAAGGCCTATTCGAACATCAAGTGTCTCGGAAGGAAAAATCATAACATTTGATGAGGATGATAGAATTAACATCCAGGATCCTCATCATGATAGTTTAGTTATTACTCTCTTTATTTCAAACCATTTTGTCCGCAGGATCCTTATTGACGGAAGAAGTTCGGTAAACATTATCCAACTTGATGTTCTGAAGAAAATGGGTATTCCTGAATCAGACATCACACCAAGATCCTCCGTGCTTGTGGGATTTAGTGGCGAAACTAAGAAAACCCTGGGGGACATCAAACTCCCAATTTACGTGGAAGGATTACACAATTATCAGAAATTTTGTGTTATTGACTGTTTATCTTGTTGTAATGTTATCCTTGGCAGGCCCTGGATACACGATATGAAGGCAGTCCCATCCACCTACCATCAATGTGTAAAGCTCCCTAGCCCTTGGGGAATAATCAAGATCGATAGTGATCAGCAGGAGGCTAAGGATTGTTACACCTCATCAATGAAACCAGCCTCGAAATCAAGGGAGCAATAGCAATTAAAGTATCCTCCAAGGGGTGTCTTGGAGGCAAGAGAGCAGGATGTGGACGAAATCCTCCTGGATCCTGATGATCCTGAATCCAAAATCTATATCGGATCAGGGATCCTTGGACAAATGAAAGAAGACATCGTATCCTTCCTCAAAAGAAGAAAATCTACCTTTGCATGGAAACATGAGGATATGACAGGTATATCTAAAGATATTATCACTCATAAACTTGGCATTGACAGGTCAGTTAAACCAATCCATCAAAAAAGGAGGAAGTTTGCACAGAAAGAAATGCCATTATCCAGGAAGAGGTAGAAAGATTACTACGAGCAGGTATGATTAGAGAAGTGAAATATCCAAAATGGCTGGCCAATGTGGTTGTTGTTCAGAAGAAAAATGGAAAGTGGAGGGTATGTGTCGATTTCACCGATTTGAATAAGGCATGTCCCAAGGATCCTTTCCCATTACCCCACATTGACTCCATGGTGGATGCAACTGCGGGTCATGAACTGTTAACCTTTATGGATGCATCATCTGGATTCCAACAAATTCAGATGGAACCATCTGACCAAGAGGATACGGCTTTTATGACCCCAACCGGTTTATATTGTTATATTGCTATGCCATTCGGATTAAGAAATGCAGGTGCAACATATCAAAGGCTGGTGAATATGATGTTCAAGGATCAAATTGGACAAACTATGGAAGTGTACATAGACGATATGGTGGTGAAATCCAAAAAAGCTGAGGATCACCTAAGGGACTTGGAGGAAGCATTTGATATCCTTGATAATTATAACATGAAGCTTAATCCTTCAAAATGTCACTTTGGTGTTAAAGCAGGCAAATTCTTAGGATATATGGTAACCCAGAGGGGCATTGAAGCAAGCCCGGAACAAATCAAAGCATTGGTGAATATCAAATCCCCTGCCAACGCTAAGGATGTGCAAAGGCTAACAGGCAGGATAGCAGCTCTAAACAGATTTATATCCAAATCCTCAGAAAAGTGTAAAGAATTCTATGATATCCTAAGAAAAAACAAGAAATTCGAATGGACTGAAAAGCATGAGAATGCTTTACAAGCCCTAAAAGAACACATGTCCTCAGCTCCAGCATTGATGAAACCAGAAAAAGGAGATGTGTTATCCTTATACCTTGCGGTATCCTCAAAAGCAGTAAGTGCAGTCCTTGTTAAGGATCACGAAGGTACACAATATCCTGTCTATTATGTAAGTAAGAGTTTACTTGATGCTGAATCCAGGTATTCACACCTTGAAAAACTTATTCTTGCACTAATTATGGCATCTACTAAACTAAGACATTATTTTGAAACCCATGTTATTGTTGTCAGAACTAATTTTCCAATTAAGAATGTCCTCAGGAAACCAGAGATGTCCGGAAGGATGGCTAAGTGGGCAGTAAAGCTTAGTGCCCATGATATAAGATATGAGCCTAGAACAGCCATCAAATCTCAAGCATTAGCAGACTTTGTGGCTGATTTCAGTAGTGATTTACAAAAGGAAGCCGAATTGGAAGTCCAGCAGCTGGATGAAACCAAGGATCCTTGGATACTACATACTGATGGATCCTCAAATGTTAAAGGCACGGGGCTTGGTATACTACTAAAATCGCCACAGGGGGACATAATACCCCACTCCATAGCTTGTGTGTTCCAAGCCACTAATAATGAGGCTGAATATGAAGCCTTAATCGCTGGTTTGCAAATTGCTAAGCATATGGGGATCAGGTATCTTGAGGTATACGTGGATTCATTGTTAATCACTAATCACTTTAATGGATCCTATGTTGTTAAAGGTGAAAAACTAACCAAATATTTAGAGATAGTTAAAGAATTGGCACTCTCCTTTGTTTTCTTTAGTTTAACACAGGTACCAAGGGAAGAAAATACAGAAGCTGATGCATTGGCCAATCTAGGATCATCTTTGAAGATCCCAGAGGATATAAGTATCCCCATCATCCATATCCTGGCTCCTGCTATTGAAAATCAGGTGGCCATGGAAATAGAAGAGGATTCTGCAATGATCCCTAGTGAGGATACTCAATCTTGTTCAGGATCATGGACCTCACCAATCATGAGATACTTACAACACGGAGAGATTCCTATGGGAGAAAACCCTAGGGCTTACAGAATTAAGGTATCTCAATTCACAGTCTTAAATAATATGCTATATAAGCGATCTCTTGCAGGACCATATTTAAGATGTATCGAGGATCCTGAAGTTCAGGAAGTTTTAAAAGACTTCCATGAAGGAGATTGTGGAAACCACACTGGGGGCAGGGCATTGTTCTCAAGGATCTTAAGGACAGGATACTACTGGCCAACCATGAAAAGGGATGCTGTGGAGTATGCTAAGAAGTGTGATCCTTGTCAAAGACACAACAATATCCTTCATCAGCCGGCTGAATTTCTACATCCTATACCATCCTCTTGGCCATTTATGAGATGGGGGATGGATATAGTTGGCAAGCTCCCTAAGGCACCTGGTGGAAAAGTGTTCATGCTTGCTATGACTGATTACTTCTCCAAGTGGATAGAGGCTGAAGCCTTTGCCCAAGTCAGAGAAAAGGAAGTTATATCCTTTATTAAGAGAAATATTATAACTAGATTTGGCATTCCTTCTGAAATTGTATGTGATAATGGTTCCCAATTTATTGGGAGCAGAACTACTAACTTTTGTGACAGCTGGGGGATTAAGATGATAACATCAACACCAGTCCACCCACAAGCTAATGGTCAAGCAGAGTCATCCAACAAGATCATCATCAACAATTTGAAGAAGAAACTTGGATCCAAGAAGGGGAAATGGGCAGAAGAATTACCTTATGTGCTTTGGGCTGATAAGACAACCCCCAAGAATGCTACTGGTCAAACACCATTCTCTTTGGTATTTGAGGTAGAATCAGTGATCCCAACAGAAATGGTGGTTCCAACTGCTAGAACAAGTACCCGTGATCCTGAGGAAAATGATCAGAACTTGGTTCATGACTTGGATACTATTGAGGAACTCAGGGATTTGGCTAGGATAAGGATGGCTAGCTACCAACAAAGAATGGCTGGTGCTTACAACAAAAATGCCAGGATAAGGAAATTCCAAGTTGGGGATATGGTATTGAGAAAAGCATTCCAAAATACCACTAATCCTGCTGATGGGAAATTGGCACCAAAATGGGAAGGCCCTTATTTGATTGAAGCCGAAGCAGGAAAGGGGGCATATAGATTGCTAACCATGGAAGGTAATTTGTTACCAAGAGCCTGGAATGCTGTCCACTTGAAGAAATACTTCATGTAAGCAGGATCCTTCTGGCACATATGATCCTTACATTAGAAGTATCCTTCAAGGATCCCTGAAGTATCGATGATCCTTACTCTGGTAATGTCCTAAGCTAAGACTCTTGTTTACATATTCTCTTATTTAAGGATAAGGATCATGTATCCTTCATCCTTCTCTCACGAGATTTTGAGTTCTGATAGTCCAGGTATCCTTAGCAAATTGTCGACAATCTTCAGAAGCAATTCAGATCCTTGGGTTCAACCCCATTTGTTTGGGCTTGTCCCCAGTTATCCTTGGGCTTGTCCCAGTTTCCGCCTGTAGCGCACGATGATCCTAGTATAGTTCACGTCTTTGGGACCAGTACTCGCTTTAGGGGCTGATAATTCCATTGTACTGGCTATACCTAGGATCCTACGTATAATGGTAGACGTACCATACATCCGTTCCTAAGGTTTCTAACGTTTTCACGTTAGCTAAGGTTTTGACATTTTCATGTCACTAAGTTTGGATAGTCGCCAGTGAGGGCCATACTCCAGTTTACATACGAACCTTGGGCTTGTCCCCAGTTATCCTTTGGGCTTGTCCCCAGTTATCCTTTGGGCTTGTCCCCAGTTATCCTTTGGGCTTGTCCCCAGTTACTAACTTATCTCTTATATTGGCTTAGTCCCAAGTTATATTCTGTTTTCAGGTTTTCAAAGTTAAACAATTAAGGATCCTCGATCCTTATTACCCATTAAAAGCTTTTCTTATGGTTATCCTGATTACAGTGTTAAAGGTTAGGATCCTAACTTGGATTCTCAGGTATGATCCTTAACTGTTTTGGTTCTATTCATTATTTATTTGAATAACCCATATACTTTGACAATTGAACCTGTGATCCTTAAAATAAACTACTTTGAAAACTTTCGATTATAGGATATTTGATCCAGGATCATATCCTAAATTTCTTAAACATAATTTGCTTAACCTTTCTTACTTAGACAAGTATAAATAAAAACAATTGAAAGTTCAAAAGATATACAAGGATAACATCACAGGATAAGTCAAAAGTTAAAAGTTTTATTCATTAAATATTTAACCCCCTTTTAAGTTGTCAAAATTGCCAACCCACATTTCTACCAGCAAAACGTGGCCCGTCCAGATGGGTTGGCAAAGGGTGTCCATTGTTTATGTGGTTATAGCAAGTGCAGGAAATTAAAGGCGACAGGATCATAATGGCTTCATCCCCCAAACAGAGGATCCCTCCACCATTTGTAATCCTACCTATTGTTCACAGGATCCTAGATCCTCAACCCTAAACCTATTGTTCAAATACAGACCATAATTGTTTTAAAACATCACAACCACAAAAAAGCAACCACCAAACAAAAAAAATTGGGCTCCGGCTAAGTCTCGAAATTTCCTTCATTGCCCAATCCTGCAGCTCAATCCTTCGCTGCACCATCACCACCGGCTCCACTTGCCTCTCCACCCTGATCCTTGCCAATGTCTCTACCCTCAAGCATCGGGATCTCCTCAGCCTCCTCATCATCCTCCAGTTCAGCCAGCCTAGCCTTCCAGCCTTCGACATCCCAGGTGCTCTTGTCAAAAGCAGGATCCTGAGCTTCCGTAGCCATTTGCAGCTGGATCTTGTACATAGCTATTGCAGCAGAGACCTTGGCATCCTGGGTAATTTCGTGCCTCTCATAGTCGAAGTTGATCAGCATCTTGGCGGCTTCCCCCTTGGTGGCCTGGAGCTCCTTCTGAAGATCGGCTATCTTGAGATCCTTCAACACCCCAACCTGTTGAAGGTCAGCAATCTGGCGATCCTGATCCTCAACATGGCCAACATATGTCTCTACCTCCGCAAATTTCTGCAAGGAAGACAAGGAATGACCTCAGAAATCAAGTGATCCTTAGACTAGCAGGATACACAAGCAGGACAGTGATCCTTACCTCATTGATGTAATCCAGACACTGTTGGCGGAGCAGGGGCAGACCTTGCAAATCCTCAGAAGCCTTTCTCTTCTTGCTTCCTTTTCCCCTGATAGGTGCTTTAGGGGCTGAAGCAGTTGGGCTAGCAGCAGGAGTCTTCTTCCTTGAGGATTTGACATTAGTAAGATCATCAATGCCGAACTTCGAAGCAGACTTAGAGGATTTTCCAGCGCCTGCACAACCAAAACAAGATAAGTATCTTAATTTTATTTGACTCTCATTATATAAATACTCCTTAAAAAAGGATACTTACTTGACATTGTGACAGAAGCAGAGGATACTTCCTGAGAATCCTGGGTGATGACCTGGAAAGTTCTTATTTCAGGATCAAGCTTCCTAAAGGCCAAGAGTCTCTCTTTTGCATCAGGAGTCAACTTAAGATGAGAAACGGATATAGCTGCACAATAAGGAAACAAAAGAATGTCAGTGATCCTTATGCTAAAGGATAAGTTCTACGGCGATCCTTCCAGGATCCTCTATCCTACCATGGGTAGCCCACTTCTTGGGCAAATCCTTCCCATCAGTGATGGTATCTCTCCTCACAAAAAAGAACCGCCGCTTCCAGTTCATGTCATTTTTGGTAACTTTGAGAACAGGGTGCTCCTCTCCAGCTTTTCGTTTGAACAAGTATCGGTGTGATCCAAAAGTTGTAAGATCATACATCTCAGCCAACTCCGCCATACCCAGATCAATTCCTTCTTGTTCGATGATCCTCTCAAGGGTGTATAAAACCCTCCAGATCATCGGCATAGCCTGGATATAGCAGATGCCGGTAAGAGAGAAAAAGGACTCGGTGAACTGAGGGAAAGGATACGAGTATCCTATCATGAAAGGAGTGACCGGGAAAGCTACCCAAGTCTCAGAGATGTAATCGCTCAGAGCGGTAGGGCTGAAAGATTTAAAGAGGGTGTTCGCCGGAAAACAATGACGGATTTTGTCAATTTGAGGATCAGTAAAACAACACCTCTCGGTGGGAGAATCCTTGATGATCCCTTGACCCTTCAAGGGACTGTTCTTCTCAGGATCCTTGCTAGGAGAGTTCCGGAGCAACATATTGAACGAAATAAGAAAAACAGAGCAAGCAAGAGAGAAGGTGAAGGGGAATACCTGTTCAATCCTCTGATCGCGGTTATAAAGGGAAGAGTCCTTGAATTTAAATGCAAACGATCCTATCCCTATTTCTATTTATAATGATGATTTGTGCAGGGCTGTCACCTCCATGACGTCAGATCGCAACGGATAGTTCATTCTTAACGGCTATATATCCGTTGAGTTAGTTATAGATAAGATCCGGCAAAATATAACTCGTTAATATTGTTTTGGTCAAAAATCACACAAGGATAATGTAACCAAACTTTATGTAAACGGGGTATGATGCTTGGTTAGCTATGAAAGTAAAGGATCACTTCTGTGATAAAGATACAAAGACACAATGATTTATACGAGGAAAAAGCCCTTGATCAATGTATGATCTCCGGCATAAAAAACCTCGGGTGATGGCAACTACCGATCACCAACTTCAATATAATAAAAATGTAGTTACAACTTCGGATGATAATGAGCTGAGTACAAGGATCACTGAGTGTCTAAGTGTTCGAGAGTTGTGTCGTATGTCGTGTGTGTTCTTCCGAATGAGGAAGAGTGGTATTTATATATGTGTGGGTGACCTATTTTAGGTAGATAGACCACTAATCAGCTCATTACCCCTTTAGAAATAAAGATAATCTAGCCTAAATTGCTGCCCATTAATCAAGCTAAGTTTCCTTATCCGGTACAACGTCTATCTCCAATTTAGCTCTTGCCATATTTGTGAAAACGCGTCCCTGGATCATGATGTGTAGGGCATATCCTGCTAGGTGTTCCTGCAAAACAATTTTGTAACAAGTGGAAGTGACCGTTAGTGTAAGGATCACCATATCGTCCCATGATCCTGATCCTGAAGTCTGGCTGAGGATCACTATCTGCCAAAGAAACAAGGATCACTGGTCAGGATCACGTATAAGGATCATTTATAGTAAAATCCAGCCCCAACAATTGCCCCCAAAATATAAGGAGTTAATTGTAAATAGATGAGTTATATTTTGTTTTGAGCTTATCTCTAACGGGCGACTCCGGGTTACTAGCCGCTACATATGGACTAGCCGTTGTGATATTTACGTCACTGATGTGACGATCCCTGCAAATCATCATTATAAATAGGAGATAGGGTTAGGATCATTTTGTATTTAAATTCGAAGTATCTCCCTTTATAATCGTCACCGAAGGCTTGATCAGGTATCATCTTCTTCTTTCTCTTCTTTGCTCTGTTCTTTCTTACTTTTACCCTGTTTTCGTCTCGAACATGCTTCTTCGGAATTCACCGCACAAAGGCTCTAAGAAGGATAGTCCCTTGAAAAGCCAGGGGATTATCAAGGATTCTCCTATGGAGAGGTGCTGTTTTACCGATATCCAGATAGACAAGATTCGCCATTGCTTCCCGGCGAATGTTGTTTTTAAGTCTTTTGATCCTACTGCTTTGAGTGATTTTGTTTCGGACACTTGGGTGGCCTTTCCTGCTACTCCTTTCCTCATCGGGTATTCATATCCTTTTCCGACATTTACCCAATCTTTCTTTTCTCTTACCGGCATCTCATATATCCAAGCTATGCCGATGATCTGGAGGGTTCTATATACCTTCGAGAGGATCATCGAGCAAGAAGGGATTGATCTGGGGTTGGCAGAGCTGGTCGAGCTCTATGATCTTACTACGTTTGGTTCCCACCGGTATCTGCTGAAACGGAAAGCTGGGGAGGATCACCCTATTTTCAAAGTGACCAAGAATGATACCAACTGGAAACGTCGATTTTTCTTTGTTAAGAGGGATTCCATCCCGGACGGGAAGGATCTGCCCAAGGAATGGGCCACTCATGGTAGGATAGAGGATCCTCGAAGGATCACTATCAGTTCTGTCTCATATGATGAGGATCACTGATGTCTTTTCTTTTTTGCAGCTATCTCTGTTGCTCACTTAAAGTTGACCCCTGCTGCCAAAGAAAGAGTGTTAGCCTTCAAGAAGCTTAATCCTGAAGTCAGAAGCTTCCAAATCATTATCCAAGATTCTCAAGAGATATCCTCTGCATCTGCCACAATGTCAAGTAAGTATCCTCATAGAAAATAAGTTTTATGTGAAAGTATTTAATTTAACAAGGGAACTTATCTTGTTTTTGAATTGTGTAGGTGCCGGAAAGTCTGCCAGGTCCGTTAAGTCTGCCTCCAAGTTTGGGATCAGTGACCTTGCCAACGTCACTTCCTCAAAGAAGAAAGCTCCCGCTGCCAGCCCTTCAGTCTCAGCTCCTAAAGCGTCCATTCGGGGCAAGGGAAAAAAGAGGAAAGCTTCTGATGAACTCCAAGGATTCCCTCTCCTTCGTCAGCAATTTCTTGATTATGTGAACGAGGTGAGGATCACTGCCCCTGTTGGTTATCTGTCTCTAGTATCCTTCTTGAGGATCAACTGATTCTGAGCTTGTCTTTTTTTTTGTTGCAGAAACTTGCTGAGATTGAAACTTATCTTGGCCACGTTGAAAATCAGGAGAGCCAGATTGCCGACCTTCAGCAAATGGGTGTATTAAAGGATCTTACGATAGCGGATCTTGAGAAGGAACTCCAAGCTACCAAAGATGAAGCTGCTCAAAGGCTGATTGACATGGATAATGAGAAGCAGGAGATCACCCAAGATGCCAAGGTCTCAGCGGCGATTGCTATGTACAAGATCCAACTTCAAATGGCTGAGGAGGCTCAGGATCCCACCTTTGACAAAAGCTCATGGGACGTTGAAGGTTGGAAGGCAAGGCTGGCGGACTTGGATGATGAGGAAGATGCTGAGGATGTCCCAAGGCTGGAGGGAGGTGATGCTGGCAAGGATCAAGGTGAAGATGCTGGTGGAGATGGAGCAGCGGAGAAGTAAGCTGCCTGATTGGGCGATGATGGATATTGTTGACTAGGCCGGAGCCCAATTTTTTAGGTTTTTTGGTAGTGGTTTGTGGTTGATGGTTTGTGAACAATTATGGTCTGTAACGTTAAACAATAGTTTCTTAGGGTTAAGGATCCTGGATCCTTTTAGACAATAGGTAGGATTACACATGGTGGAGGGATCCTCTGTTTGGGGGATGAAGCCGTTGTGATCCTGCCGCCTTTTAATTTCCTGCAAAGATGCTAAGACCGCATAGACGATGGGCACCCTTTGCCAACCCATGTGGACGGGCCACGTTTTGCTGGTAGAAATGTGGGTTGGCAATTTTGACAATCTTTTTGAAAGGGTTAATGATCCTTTTGTTAAATAATATAACTTAACTTTTCTGGCTTATCTTGTGTTGTTATCCTTCAATAATCCTCTTATTTCTTAATTGCTATATTTGTTAAAATAACGAGAGTTGAAAAAGTGTTTAATAAACTTAGGATATGATCCTAGATCAAATATCCTCATATTGAAATTATTCAAAGTATTTTAGTTCAAGGATCATAGGTTTGGTTGTCAAAGTATAAGGGTTGGTTAGGATAATGAATAATGAAATTAAAAAATAGTTAAGGATCATACCTGAAGATCCACGTTAGGATCCTAACCTTTAATCAGGATAACCATAAGTAAAAATCTTAATGAACAATAAGGATTAAGGATCCTTAATTGTTTAACTTCGAAAACCTGAAAAATGGAGTATAACTTGGGACTAAGCCAATATAAAAGATAAGTTAGTAACTAGGGACAAGCCCAAAGGATAACTGGGGACAATCCCAAAGGATCACTGGGGACAAGCCCAAAGGGTAACTGGGGACAATTCCAAAGGATAACTGGGGACAAGCCCAAAGGGTAACTGGGGACAATTCCAAAGGATAACTGAGAATGATCCCGGAAGATCACTGGGGACAAGCCCATAGGATAGCTGAGAATGATCCCGGAAGATCACTGGGGACAAGCCCATAGGATAACTGGGGACAAGCCCAAAGGATCGTATGTAAACTGGAGTATGGCCCTTTCTGGCAACTATCCAAACTTAGTGACATGAAAATGTCAAAACCTTAGCTAACGTGAAAACGTTAGAAACCTTAGGAACGGATGTATGGTGCGTCCACCATTATACGTAGGATCCCAAGTATAGCCAGTACGATGAGGTCGCCAGCCCCGAAAATGGGTACTGATCCCAAAGACATGAACTATATCAGGATCATCGTGCGCTGCTGGCGGAAATTGGGGATAATCCCAAGGATAACTGGGGTTGGACCCAAAGACTTGTGGTGCTTTCGAGGATCTTGACGAGATGCGGAGGATACCTGGACTATCATAACTCAAACGGTTCGTGAGAAGAGGATAAAGGATACATGATCCTTATCCTTAGGTAAAAAATAGGAAAATATAATAGTTTCTAGGATAAGCATTTTACCAGAATGAGGATCATCGATGGCACCGGGATCCTTCAAGGATACTCCAATGTGAGGATCACATGCATGAAGGATCATGTTCACATGAAATATTTCTTTAGGTGAACAGCATTCCATGCTCTTGGCAACAAGTTCCCTTCCATGGTTAGCAACCTGTATGCCCCCTTTCCTCTTTCAGCTTCAATCAAGTAGGGACCTTCCCATTTTGGTGCTAGTTTCCCGTCAGCAGGATTGATAGTATTTTGAAATGCTTTTCTCAACACCATATCTCCGACTTGGAACTTCCTTATCCTGACATTCTTGTTGTAGGCACCAGCCATCCTCTGTTGGTAACTTGCCATCCTTATCCTAGCTAGATCCCTGTTTTCCTCAATAGTATCCAAATCCTGAGCTAGGATTGTAGCATTTTCTTCAGGATCACGAGTACTTGTTCTAGCAGTTGGGATCACCATCTCTGTTGGGATCACTGCTTCTGCCCCAAATACTAAAGAGAAGGGTGTTTGACCGGTAGCATTCTTGGGAGTTGTCCTATCAGCCCATAGGACATAAGGTAACTCTTCTGCCCATTTCCCTTTCTTGGATCCTAGCTTCTTCTTCAGATTGTTGATGATGATCTTGTTGGATGATTCTGCTTGACCATTGGCTTGTGGGTGAACCGGTGTTGATGTGATCATCTTGATTCCCCAACTGTCACAAAAGTTAGTGGTTCTGCTTCCAATGAATTGGGAGCCATTATCACATACAATTTCAGAGGGAATGCCAAATCTGGTTATAATGTTTCTTTTAATGAAGGATATGACTTCCTTTTCTCTGACTTGAGCGAAGGCTTCAGCTTCTATCCACTTGGAAAAATAGTCAGTCATGGCAAGCATAAATACTTTTCCGCCAGGTGCTTTAGGGAGCTTGCCAACTATATCCATTCCCCATCTCATGAATGGCCAAGAGGATGGTATGGGGTGCAGTAATTCAGCTGGTTGGTGAAGGATATTGCTATGTCTTTGGCAAGGATCACATTTCTTAGCATACTCTATAGCGTCCCTTTTCATGGTTGGCCAGTAGTATCCTGTTCTAAGGATCCTTGAGAATAACGCTCTGCCCCCAGTGTGGTTTCCACAGTCTCCTTCATGGAAGTCTCTCAACACTTCTTCAATTTCAGGATCTTCAATACATCTTAAATATGGTCCTGCAAGGGATCGTTTATATAGCACATTATTTAAGATTGCAAATTGAGATACCTTAATCCTGAAAGCTCTAGGATTTTCTCCCGTTGGAATCTCCCCATGTTGCAAGTATCTTATGATTGGTGAGATCCATGATCCTGAATAAGATTGGGCTTCTTCACTAGGGATCATTGCAGTATCCTCTTCTATTTCCATGGCCACCTGATTTTCAATAGCAGGAGCCAGGATATGGATGATAGGGATACTTATATCTTCTGGAATCTTCAAGGATGATCCTAGGTTGGCCAATGCATCAGCTTCCGTGTTATCCTCCCTTGGTACCTGTGTTAAGCTAAAAGAAACAAAAGAGAGTGCCAATTCTTTGACTATCTCTAAATATTTTGTTAGTTTTTCACCTTTAACAGCATAGGATCCGTTAAAGTGATTGGTGATCAATAATGAATCTACATATACTTTGAGATACTTTACCCCCATATCCTTAGCGATTTGTAAGCCAGCAATTAGGGCTTCATACTCAGCCTCATTGTTAGTTGCTTGGAACTCACAGGCTATGGAGTGGGGTATTATGTCCCCCTGTGGCGATTTTAGTAGGATCCCTAGCCCTGTGCCTTTGATGTTTGAGGATCCGTCAGTGTGTAGGATCCAAGGATCCTTGGTCTCATCCAGCTGCTGGACCTCCAATTCTGCTTCCTTTTGTAGATCACTACTGAAATCAGCCACAAAGTCAGCTAGTGCTTGAGATTTAATGGCTGTTCTTGGTTCGTATCTTATATCATGGGCACTAAGCTTCACTGCCCACTTAGCCATTCTCCCTGACATATCCGGTTTCCTGAGGACATTCTTAATTGGAAAATTAGTTTTAACAACAATAGTATGGGTTTCAAAATAGTGCCTTAACTTAGTGGATGCCATGATTAATGCAAGGATGAGTTTTTCGAGGTGTGAGTACCTGGATTCGGCATCAAGTAGACTTTTACTTACATAGTAGATAGGATATTGTGTACCTTCGTGATCCTTAACAAGGACAGCACTTACAGCGGTTGAGGATACCGCTAGATATAAGGATAACACATCTCCTTTTTCCGGTTTTGCTAATGCTGGTGCTGAGGACATATACTCTTTTAGGGCTTGTAAAGCATTTTCATGCTTCTCAGTCCATTCGAACTTCTTATTCTTCCTTAGGATATCGTAGAATTCTTTGCACTTTTCTGAGGATTTCGATATGAACCTGTTCAAAGCTGCTATCCTGCCTGTTAGTCTTTGAACATCCTTGGCATTGGCAGGAGATTTGATATTTATTAATGCTTTGATTTGTTCCGGGCTTGCTTCAATGCCCCTCTGGGTTACCATGTATCCTAAGAACTTTCCTGCCTTAACACCAAAATGGCATTTTGAAGGATTTAGTTTCATGTTATAATTATCAAGGATATCGAATGCTTCTTCCAAGTCCCTTAGGTGATCCTCAGCTTTCTTTGACTTGACCACCATATCATCTATGTACACCTCCATAGTTTTTCCAATTTGATCTTTGAACATCATATTTACCAGCCTTTGATATGTTGCACCTGCATTTCTTAGTCCAAAAGGCATGGCAATATAGCAATATAAACCGGTTGGGGTCATAAAGGCTGTATCCTCTTGGTCAGATGGTTCCATCTGGATTTGTTGGAATCCAGATGATGCATCCATAAAAGTTAACAGTTCATGCCCCGCTGTTGCATCCACCATGGAGTCAATGTGGGGTAATGGGAAAGGATCCTTGGGACATGCCTTATTTAAATCAGTGAAATCGACACATACCCTCCACTTTCCGTTTTTCTTTTGGACAACAACCACATTGGCTAACCATTTAGGATATTTTACCTCTCTGATCATACCTGCTCGAAGTAGTCTCTCTACTTCTTCTTGGATAATGGCATTCCTTTCTGGTGCAAACTTCCTCCTTTTTTGATGGATTGGTTTGATAGACCTGTCAATGCCAAGTTTGTGAGTAATAACATCTTTAGATATACCTGTCATATCTTCATGTTTCCAAGCAAAGGTAGATTTTCTTCTTTTGAGGAAGGATATCATGTCTTCTTTCATGTCGCCAAGGATCCCTGATCCGATATAGATTTTTGATTCTGGATCACTAGGATCCAAGAGGATTTCATCTACATCTTGTTCCCTTGCCTCCAAGACATTCCTCGGAGGATACTGTAATTGCTATTGCTCCCTTGGCTTCGAGGTTGGCTTCATGGATGAGGTATAGCAATCCTTAGCCTCTTGCTGATCACTGTCAATCTTGATTATCCCCCATGGGCTAGGGAGCTTCACACATTGATGGTAGGTAGATGGAACTGCTTTCATGTCATGTATCCAAGGCCTGCCAAGGATAACGTTGCAACAAGATAAACAGTCAATAACACAAAATTTTTGGTAATTATGTAATCCTTCCACGTAGATTGGGAGTTTGATGTCCCCCAGAGTTTTCTTCGTTTCTCCACTAAATCCTACAAGCACGGAGGATCTTGGTGTGATGTCTGATTCTGGGATACCCATTTTCTTCAGTACATCAAGCTGGATAATGTTCACTGAGCTTCCTCCATCGATAAGGATCCTGCGGACAAAATGGTTAGAAATAAAGAGAGTAATAACTAAACTATCATGATGAGGATCCTGGATGTTAATGCGGTCATCCTCATCAAAGGTTATCGTTTTCCCTTCTGAAACACTTGATGTTCTAACAGGCCTTTCTCCATTGTCCATTTTTGATTCTTTTGCATATCTTTTGGCCGCTGAGAAGGATGTACCACAGATGTCTGATCCTCCGGATATAAAGTTGATCACTTGTGCATTTGCCGGAGGTGCTGGGGCTTTTTCGGGGATCCTTTCAGGATCCTGGGTCCTTTGCTTTTTTCTCCCCAGCAATTCTTTTAGATGCCCCTTGCTTAGCAGGTATCCAATTTCCTTTCTTAAGGCTATGCAATCTTCAGTCAGATGGCCGAAATCCTCATGGTATGCACACCATTTGGACTTGTCTTTAGTCCCGGATGGTTTATCATTCTTCCTGGGCCACCTAGCCTTTTCACCTAGATTCTGCATTGCAAGGATTAGTTCATGATTATCAACGGAAAAACAATATTCTGAGATTGGAGGATATTCTTCATCATCCTCTTCTTGGTCGACAGCATGCACATTCTTGTTCTCGTTTCTATGGTAGGATTTGAACTTGTTGTTTTTGAAGGAGGATCCTTGCTTATCTTGTTTTGAGGATCCTACTTGTCTCTCCTGGATCCTCTTGTCATCCTCTAGCCGGATAAACCTGAGTGCTCGAGTTCTTACTTCATCTAAATTCCTGCATGGTGTCATAACAAGATCATCATAGAATAATGAATCCTTAAGCAGTCCCATTTTGAAGGCTTCAACAGCCGTAGCCATATCCAAGTTGGGAATGTCCAAGGATTCTTTACTAAATTTAGTTATATAATCCCTTAATGATTCATTATTATTTTGAGTTATCCTGTACAAATCACTAGTTAATTTTTCAAATTTTCTACTACAAGAGAATTGGTTATTGAATAAATTAACTAAATTAGCAAATGAAGTAATAGAGTAAGGGGGAAGACTTAGCAGCCACTTAAGAGCTGATCCAGTTAGAGTGGATCCAAATCCTTTACATAGGCATGCTTCCTTCAACTTTTCTGGGATAGGATTGATTTCCATCCTTTCCCTGTATTGTGCTATATGCTCCTCTGGATCCGTTGTGCCATCATACAGCTTCATGGTAGGGATATGGAACCTTTTGGGCACCTCTGCATCACAAATTGGTGGTGCAAAGCGTGATACCTTGTGGCTTCCATCTGCAATCTCTGGGATAGGCTTGACTACCCCTGGAACACTTGAGATCATGTCCTTTAGTTTCTGTAATTCCCTGGCCATAGCGTGATTGGTACCTGTATCCTGCATGAATCCATGGTTAGTGGTAGGATAATTATTTAAAGTGTTACCTCCCATTGGGTTCAAGTTAGGGAATCCATATTGCTGGGATTCTGGAACAACGGAGGGACCAGTGGAAGCAATGGTCTGCATTGGAATGAAGTCTCCTTGATGGACATCTAGACTCCCTGTTTGCAAACTTTTTAGGGATCCTGGCATCTGTAAGGATCCTGGTACGAAGGAGGATCCTTGAACCTGGGATGATCCTGGAACAAAGGAGGATCCTTGGCCCTGGAATGATCCTGGAATAAAGTAGGATCCTTGAAACTGCTGTGCCCCCGGATAGGCTCCCGGGTTCATGAAGGATCCCATGTACTGAGGATAGGATCCTATTGGCTGAAAATGTGAATCTGATGTCTGAGTCATTGCTGCCGAGTTGAGACGTGATCCTCTTGACTCCCCTGTGATCTGTACGTCTGGGATCCCTGATGGCTGAGAGGTGATCATTGGAGTCTCAAAACTCAAGGATTTTGGCATCAGTGGGGAATGATCCTCTGCCGCTTTCTTTTGTCTTTTGAGATCTCCAATCTCCCTGAGGATCCTGTCATTAGTTTCATCCTGCCGCTGCATACGATCCTTCATCTGCAAAATTAAAGCAAACACATCACTAGTACTGGGAATAGAAGAATTCATAGCAGAAGAAGATGGAGATTTAGAGAAGGAAGGGGTTGGTCTCTTCTCAGCATTTCTCTGGGATCCTGCCGGTGGAGGAGGTAGAGTGGTTTGTGCTGAGGTGACTGCAGACATCGCCGTGGAGGTGTTCTTCAATGATGAAGCCATGTAGTTCTTTGAAAATATTTCGAACAAAAGAATTTCTTATGAATGAAGCACCAATTGCCCCACGGTGGGCGCCAAACTGTTTTGGTCAAAAATCACACAAGGATAATGTAACCAAACTTTATGTAAACGGGGTATGATGCTTGGTTAGCTATGAAAGTAAAGGATCACTTCTGTGATAAAGATACAAAGACACAATGATTTATACGAGGAAAAAGCCCTTGATCAATGTATGATCTCCGGCATAAAAAACCTCGGGTGATGGCAACTACCGATCACCAACTTCAATATAATAAAAATGTAGTTACAACTTCGGATGATAATGAGCTGAGTACAAGGATCACTGAGTGTCTAAGTGTTCGAGAGTTGTGTCGTATGTCGTGTGTGTTCTTCCGAATGAGGAAGAGTGGTATTTATATATGTGTGGGTGACCTATTTTAGGTAGATAGACCACTAATCAGCTCATTACCCCTTTAGAAATAAAGATAATCTAGCCTAAATTGCTGCCCATTAATCAAGCTAAGTTTCCTTATCCGGTACAACGTCTATCTCCAATTTAGCTCTTGCCATATTTGTGAAAACGCGTCCCTGGATCATGATGTGTAGGGCATATCCTGCTAGGTGTTCCTGCAAAACAATTTTGTAACAAGTGGAAGTGACCGTTAGTGTAAGGATCACCATATCGTCCCATGATCCTGATCCTGAAGTCTGGCTGAGGATCACTATCTGCCAAAGAAACAAGGATCACTGGTCAGGATCACGTATAAGGATCATTTATAGTAAAATCCAGCCCCAACAAATATCACATAATTACTCCTTATATTTTGGGGGCAATTGTTAGGGCAGGATTTTAATGACCTATGATCCTTACATGATATCCTAACAAGTGATCCTTGTTTCTTTGGCAGATAGTGATCCTCAGAAGAGCTTCAGGATCAGGATCATGGATCATCCTAAGGATCCTCATACTAACGATTGTTCTCTTTGAATTTAATGTTGTTTTGCAGGAATTACGAGTTGGACCTGGTCTTGGCAACGTTATTAAGGAATCTTTCACGTAAATCTCGCACATACACTGCTGGAAATAGACGTTGTGGAGAATATGGAAACTTAGCACAAATTACGGGCATTTAGTTAGGCTAAATTTACTTCTATTTCTAAAGGGGTAACGAGCTAGTAGTTAGGTGATTTGCCTAAAATACGACCACACACACTTATATAAAGGGCACTCTTCAGCATTTGGAAGACACAACACATTTCTCACACGCTCTAACATACGATACTATAGTGATCCTTGTACCTAGCTCGTTACCATCCAAAGTTGTAAACATTGTTTGTTATATAGAAGTTTGGTGATCGGTAGTTTCCATCACCCGAGGTTTTTTATGCCGGAGATCATTCATTAATCAAGGGCTTTTTCCTCGTATAAATCCTTGTGTCACTTGTGCAATTTTCATTTAAGTGATCCTTATCTTTGTTCATCATATCAAGCATCATTCCCCGTTTACGAAGAGTTTGGTTGCAATTATCCTTGTGTGATTTTTAACCAAAACACTATAGTTGAAAGATCCAAAAAAGTAATATATTTTAAGGATCACAGGTTTAGTTGTCAAAATACAAGGGTCATTTGAATAAACAACGGACAAGATTTAAAATAGTTAAGGATCATACCTGAGGATCCAAGTTAGGATCCTAACCCTTAATACCATAACCAGGGTAACTATAAGACAAACCTTAGTAAGAAGTAAAGATCAAGGATTTTTGGTTGTTTAACTTCAAAGACCTGAAATAGAACATAACTTGGGACTAAGCCAATATAAGATAAAAGTTAGTAACTGGGGACAAACCCAAGGATAACTGGGGACAAGCCCAAGGATAACTGGGGACAAGCCTAAGGATCGTGTGTAAACTGGAGTATGGCCCTTATTGGCGACTATCCAAACTTAGTGACATGATAATGCCAAAACCTTAGCTAACGTGAAAACGTTAGAAACCTTAGGAACGGATGTATGGTACGTCTACCATTATACGTAGGATCCTAGGTATAGCCAGTACGATGGAATTATCAGCCCCTAAAGTGAGTACTGGTCCCAAAGACGTGAACTATACCAGGATCATCGTGCGCTACAGGCGAAAACTGGGGACAAGCCCAAGGATAACTGGGGACAAGCCCAAACAACTGGGGCTAAACCCAAGGATCTGAATTGCTTCTGAAGATCGTCGACAATATTCTAAGGATACCTGAACTATCAAAACTCAAAATCTCGTGAGAGAAGGATTAAGGATACGTGATCCTTATCCTTAAATAATATAATAAGAAAATAAAATAGTTCAAGATTAGGATATTACCGGAGTAAGGATCATTGACACCTCAAGGATCCTTCAAGGATACCTCTAATGTAAGGATCATATGTGTCAGGAGGATCCTGCTCACATGAAATATTTCTTTAAGTGGACAGCATTCCAGGCTCTTGGTAACAAATTACCTTCCAAGGTTAGCAATCTATATGCCCCCTTTCCTGCTTCGGCTTCAATCAAATAAGGGCCTTCCCATTTTGGTGCCAATTTTCCATCAGCATGATTAGTGGTATTTTGGAATGCTTTTCTCAATACCATATCCCCAACTTGGAATTTCCTTATCCTGACATTTTTGTTGTAAGCACCAGCCATTCTTTATTGGTAGCTAGCCATCCTTATCCTAGCCAAATCCCTGATTTCCTCAATAGTATCCAAGTCTTGAACCAAGTTCTGATCAATTTCCTCGGGATCACGGGTACTTATTCTAGCAGTTGGAACCACCATTTCTGTTGGGATCACTGATTCTGCCCCAAATACCAAAGAGACTGGTATTTGACCAGTAGCATTCTTGGGGGTTGTCCTGTCAGCCCAAAGCACATAAGGTAATTCTTCTGCCCATTTCCCCTTCTTGGATCCAAGTTTCTTCTTTAAATTGTTGATGATGATCTTGTTGGATGATTCTGCTTGACCATTAGCTTGTGGGTGGACTGGTGTTGATGTTATCATCTTAATCCCCCAGCTGTCACAAAAGTTAGTAGTTCTGCTCCCAATAAATTGGGAACCATTATCACATACAATTTCAGAAGGAATGCCAAATCTAGTTATAATATTTCTCTTAATAAAGGATATAACTTCCTTTTCTCTGACTTGGGCAAAGGCTTCAGCCTCTATCCACTTGGAGAAGTAATCAGTCATAGCAAGCATGAACACTTTTCCACCAGGTGCCTTAGGGAGCTTGCCAACTATATCCATCCCCCATCTCATAAATGGCCAAGAGGATGGTATAGGATGTAGAAATTCAGCCGGCTGATGAAGGATATTGCTGTGTCTTTGACAAGGATCACACTTCTTAGCATACTCCACAGCATCCCTTTTCATAGTTGGCCAGTAGTATCCTGTCCTTAAGATCCTTGAGAACAATGCCCTGCCCCCAGTGTGGTTTCCACAATCTCCTTCATGGAAGTCTTTTAAAACTTCTTGAACTTCAGGATCCTCGATACATCTTAAATATGGTCCTGCAAGAGATCGCTTATACAGCATGTTATTTAAGATTGTGAATTGAGATACCTTAATTCTGAAAGCCCTAGGGTTTTCTCCCATAGGAATCTCTCCGTGTTGTAAGTATCTCATGATTGGTGAGATCCATGATCCGGAACAAGATTGAGTATCCTCACTAGGGATCATTGCAGAATCCTCTTCTATTTCCATGGCCACCTGATTTTCAATAGCAGGAGCCAGGATATGGATGATGGGGATACTTATATCCTCTGGGATCTTCAAAGATGATCCTAGATTGGCCAATGCATCAGCTTCTGTATTTTCTTCCCTTGGTACCTGTGTCAAACTTAAGAAAACAAAGGAGAGTGCCAATTCTTTGACTATCTCTAAATATTTGGTTAGTTTTTCACCTTTAACAGCATAGGATCCATTAAAGTGATTAGTGATTAACAATGAATCCACGTATACCTCAAGATACATGATCCCCATATGCTTAGCAATTTGCAATCCAACGATTAAGGCTTCATATTCAGCCTCATTATTAGTGGCTTGGAACTCACAAGCTATGGAGTGGGGTATTATGTCCCCCTGTGGCGATTTTAGTAGTATACCAAGCCCCTGCCTTTAACATTTGAGGATCCATCAGTATGCAGTATCCAAGGATCCTTGGTCTCATCCAGCTGCTGGACTTCCAATTCGGCTTCCTTTTGTAAATCACTACTAAAATCAGCCACAAAGTCTGCTAATGCTTGAGATTTGATGGTTGTTCTAGGCTCATATCTTATATCATGGGCACTAAGCTTTACTGCCCACTTAGCCATCCTTCCGGACATTTCTGGTTTCCTGAGGACATTCTTATTTGGAAAATTAGTTCTAACAACAATAACATGGGTTTCAAAATAATGTCTTAGTTTAGTAGATGCCATAATTAGTGCAAGAATAAGTTTTTCAAGGTGTGAATACCTGGATTCAGCATCAAGTAAACTCTTACTTACATAATAGAC